>NW_020438925.1:729035-744842 GCF_000699045.2 Agrilus planipennis
TGTTTCTTTATAGCCAATATATTTTCCCGGAGAGTCTCTTCGTTACTATTTATTTTTGCTAGTGAATTATTAAAATCTGATAGTATCATTTCTGTCAAGTGCGCTTGCTCACCCTGGATTTTCAAAATCTTTTTATTGGAACTTTGTAGTTCATTTATTAATTTGTCATACTTTACTGCATCGTCTGAGTCAAGGGTTCCGAAAAGGGTTTTCAATCCTGTTCCAAAAATATTGAACCAACCTCTACGGGTTCTTTTTGAGTTCGGTAGCAAAAACTTAATTTCCTTTAATTTCGTCTCTAATTTATTTATACTTATTTTCAATAATGTTGAGTGCATTGTGTTGAAATTGCTTCTGTTAATATTATCGCCTATCTCGTTTAGTTCTTTTTGATATATACCAAGAACAATGAAATTTTGGAATAGGGGGGTTAAATCTTTATAAATCAGAATATTGTATTTAGAATCAGAGGGGAGAAGGAGTCCTTTTTCTTCGAGATGGATTCCACTATCAGGTAACTTTTCTACGAGGAGTTGCTCGTGGGACCATCTAAAAATGATATAATCCTATAAGGTTTTATTTGCTCAGTGCTTACTATTGTAAAGTCTTTATTATTGTTCTTTTTATCTAATTTAACCGTATTATGGGAAATAATTTCAACTATAGTATATGGTCCAAGCCATTTACATTGACCTTGTTTATTTAGTAATTGGTTTTTTAGGAACACTTTGTCATTTATGGAATATTGAGGTATAGGGGTTTTAATTTTGCTATCGTACTTTTCTTTTACCTTTATTTTAGTATCAATTTGGTTTGAACGGGCGACCTCTCTTAAATTTTGTTGTTTTGTTTTTGATTCCATTAAATAATTAGAAACTGGGACTTCGTTTAATATATCTTCGTCTGGATTTAAGAAATTCCGGTGCTTGAAACCGTATAAAATTTCGAACGGTGTCAATTTGGTAGAATAATGTGTAGAAGTATTGTAAGCGAACGTGGCAGAATTTAAAAGTGCCTTGGGCCCTAATTTATTTTTTTCTTTCGTGGAATATACCGCAATTGTATCCTTAAGTGAACTAATTACCCTTTCTACCATACCATTTGTCTTTGGGTGATAACCTATTGAATTGGTATGTTGAAGATTTAGTTCTGAAGTGAGTTTCTGTAGTATTTTATTCACAAATTCTCCACCTTGATCAGTGTGGATGCGTTTAGGAACACCGAACGTGGCGATAAAATTTAGAAATTTGTTTTTAATTGTTTCAGCTTCCTTATTCTTTAACATGTAGGTTTTCAGATATTTTGTTAATTGGTCTTGTATGACGAGAATATGTCTTTTATTTTTAATAGAGAAATATATTTCAGCTATGTCCATGTCTACGCGTTCGAAAGGATAGGTAGGAGTTTCAGTAATTGTTAATGGGGATTCGAAGTTTCGTCTAACCGTTTTGTTCTTTTGGCATTCTAAACAAGAATTTACGTATTCTGTAACGTCTTCCTTAATTTTTGACCATGTAAAATATTGTTGAATTTTATTTATGGTTTCATTGATACCTTTGTGACCGTACGCTGGTGGGTCATGATGCATTTTAATTATTTCGTGTTTTCTTCTAGGGTCGCCTGAATATTTGTAAGTGTTTGAAATTTGAATTTCTACTTCGGGATCTAAATTAAACTTATTTCGTAAGTAATCAATCATTCGTTTTAATTCTTGACTGGTATCTTTACTGCAAATAAATCTAAATAGATCACCCTTTTGAATAAGTGTAAATATTATGAACAAATTATCGAAGAGTTCTCTTTGATTTGTCGAATTATCTACAACATAAGTTATATTTGGGAATGATAGTGACGGTTTCAATTCTAATTTGTCCTTAACAAGTGGGTCCTGAGTGTCACGTAGAATGTAATGACAATAATTTGGATTATCCATCATAATTATGACTTCGTAATTGTGCTGTTTATCTGAAAATTTACCTAAACTAGTATTTTCATGAAAATAATCCCTTTCGTCACTAACATAGGTATCGAAATCAATTCCATTAGGTATATTATCGATGCCCGCGGTCAGAGTATTAATTTTGATCCTAGAAAGTGCATCTGCATTGGAATTTTGTTTACCGGGTTTGTAAATTATTTCATAATCATATTCTTCCAGTTTAAGTCTCCACCGGACGAGACGTGAACCTGGGTCTTTAATAGAAAATAACCAAGATAGGGGTCTATGATCAGTTATGATTGTAAATTTCTTACCATAAAGGTACGGCCTAAAGTGTTTTACTGCCCAGACAATAGCAAGCAATTCTCTTTCTATTGTAGAGTAGCGAACTTCTGCCGAATTTAGGGTGCGACTCGCATAAGCGATCGGAAGGCTTTTATTACTTGGGCCTTGACTAAGTACAGCACCAATTGCGTATGAACTAGCATCTGTTGTAAGAATAAAGTTTTCTTCAAAATTTGGGTATTGTAAAATTGGGGCGGTAATCAAACTTTGTTTTAATTTATTAAATGAGTCAATTTGTTCTTGCTGAAATGTAAATGCGATATCTTTCTTTAACAAGCCTGTAAGAGGTTTGGCGATCTTTGCATAGTTTGGAATAAATTTCCTGTAGTATCCGGTTAATCCTAAAAACGATTTTATATCTTTTGGACATGAAGGAACGGGAAAGTTTTTGACAGCATCTATCTTTTTTGGATTAGGTTTGATACCATCTGTTGTGATTATGTGTCCTAAGAATTCTGTTTCCTTTCGGAGAAATTCTGATTTATCCGGCTGAATTTTGAGATTGTGTTCTCGAAGTCGTCTTAAAACATTACGCAATTTATTACAGTGGTCTTCTAAGGAATTCCCAAAAATAATAATATCATCCAGGTATAAGAGACATTGTGTAGGGGTAAGACCTGTTAAGACGTTATTCATCATTCGCTGAAAAGTGGCTGGTGCATTAGCTAGGCCAAATGGCATTCTTAAAAATTCATAATGAGAAGTGGGAGTGGAAAATGCAGTTTTGGGAATTGAATTTGGATGAACTTCTATCTGATGGAATCCGCTAGTTAAGTCAAGTGTAGAGAAATATTGGGCGTGTCCTAGGTTATCTAAAATTTCCTCTATATTTGGTAATGGATGTTTGTCTGGGATAGTGATTTTATTTAAATTTCTATAGTCTACGACCATTCTCCATTTGGTTTTGCCTGAACTGTCAACCTTTTTAGGTACGACCCAAATTGGAGAAGAGTATGGGGAACTACTTGGTCTAATAATTTTCTGTTCTAACATTTTTGATACCTGTTTATTTACCTCTTCTTTGTGTACATTTGGGAAACGGTACGTCTTAGTGTGTATCGGGTTTTCATGGGTAGTTTTAATTTCATGTTTTACTAAAGAAGTAAAGGTTAATTGGTCTCCTTCTAAATAGAAAATATCTGAAAAGTCATAACATAATTTAAGGATTTCGTTACGCTCCTCACTGTTCAAATGGTCTAGCCTTAGATTTTCTTTTAATTTATCAAATCTACCATTTCTTTTAATTATATTCGGTTGAAATGCGTGGGTAGGTGCGTCCTCTAAAATTACTTTATTGACTGAAAATTTTAACTCTTTATCTGTCAAATTTACTGCAGTGGTGAATATATCTTGATTTTTGTCTACTCTAACTAGGCATTCAGGAATTAAAAGTTTATCACTTATATTCATTTTTGGCAAAATACCTTCACTTCCCGGTTTTAAGTTAGTTTTTATCCTAATTATTTGTTCGGCACGCTTGTGAAGTACTATATGATTAAGCACTTTAGTTTCCTTTTTTAAATGAATCGGGATCTTGTCGTTGTTTTCTAAGAAAGAAATGTTATTGTGATGTAAATCTAAATTGCAATTCAACGTTTTAAGAAATTCAATGCCTAGTATTCCATCTAATTCTATATCTAAATGTGCGACATGAAACTTGACGTTTTTTTCCTTGAATTTTGTTGTGATGGAACCTAATGTTTTAAACGAATCAGCATTTAATCCTGAAACACTAACAGTATCTATAAAATCTATAAATTTTTTCAATTCTGGTTTATATTTGATCAAATTTATAGAGGCACCTGTATCAATCATTAATTTGACTGGAATACCTTTAATTTTTGAAATAATAAATGGAACAATTTCTGTCATTATTTTGGTAGTGTTAATCTTAAAATTACATAAGGTTGAGGGATTTTCATTTAGTTGAACGAACAACCCTCTTCTGCTTCGTTCACATCCAAGTTTAAATTGTCCAGTTCAACTTCATTATCTTCAGGATCAGATTCGGGATTTTCAGTTTGGATCTCGCATGTGTTAACTTTTGGGGGTTGCTTAGGAAAACCTTTGAAGGGGGTACCAAAAGAGCGGCGATTTGGATTATTATCGTTATTACTATTAAATGATCTATTAAACGTATTTGTTGATGAAGCACTCGGCCTAGGAGATAACTCATTACTACTACTGGTTTCTTTTTTGAAATATGTGTTTTTGTTGTTATTGTTTATTACTCTATTTTGAGAAAGTTTATTATTATTAGATTTAAATTGAGCGAATTTCTCCTGATCTTCACGTTCTTTTAACCTTTTATGCGCCGAATACGCATAGGAAAAAGCTACCTCTAAACTTTGCGCTTGAGCGTGAGCAATAGATATTTCAACATCTTTCGGTATATTATTTAAAAATGTTGTTTTGGCTATTTTATCTATAAACTCTGACAGAACATCAATTGGGTTTGCATCCTCAGAAGTGTTTTCAATAGCTACTGCGATAAGATCATCGCGAATTTTGGCAATTTTGTTATAAGTTTCTTTAATGGAAAGCTTATTTGTATTTCTAAATCGTGTGAGGTCTGCAATTAAACATTCAGCGGAACGTTCAAGTCCGAAATTAGTAATTAATGAATTTTTGACACTTAACCAGTTATCATAATGCCTTGCGAGAATCACTCGTCCTGCACGACCTGATAACCGATTTAAAATAATTCTAAATAAATATTCTTGGTCACTGGCTTTTGCTTTTTCGAAAACAAAATCTACTGTTTCAACAAATTGGTGTAATGGAATATTATCACCATCAAAATTTGGAATTAATTCAGACAATTCTTTCCTAGAATAACTGTCTCCTTGTTCGGTCATGATTGACACAAAATTATTCGATAATAAAAGCAATTAGGGAATAGGGAAAGGATTTTCGTACAAAAATATGAAAATGGCAAATATCTTCAAACCACCTACCTTGAGTAGTCCACTAGTGTGACGATGGTTAGGATGATTCGAAACATACAGCTGCTTGGTCTGGTCCTCGCAGGAGGGAAACGGGGTGAGACGTCCTTTTGACAGTCTTCTTTTTCGGAGGTCTTATTAGGCAAGGTCGAAGCAAACGGCTTCTAACTGCTAACTCGGCAAACGCACAAAACTTAAACGATGCACAGTTTTGGACAGTTCGTTTGGACAGTTTTTTGTTTCCGGTTTACCGAACCGACGAAAAGCAAACGGCTTCACGTAGTCACTTAGTAAATCGATTTTTAAACTTTATTAGAATCGGATTTGCCTTTACCTGACAAATCCTACTGACTGCGCCAATTGTTATATGCTCAAATTAAGGAAAAGTCTTTTTAAAAATATTTATTGAGCGAAGCTACAATACACACGCGGTGTAAGGCCTAGTCTACAGCTAGAGTGAAGCATCTTAGTGCAACAAACTTTATATATGGAAAAAATAAGCAAAGCTAAGCAAAATGACATATTATCATGTTTTGTTCCTATATTACTTATCTAACACCTCCCCCATTAAGTTGAAAAATTAAAATTTATTTCTAAAATTAATTTTTCAATAAGATTACAATTTAGAGTAACTAATCGGCGTTAGGAATTGTAGGCGACTTGAATTTTTGGGTGGTACTGGGTTTATGTTCGACTGTTGACATCTCCATCGATGATTGATTTGGATCATTGTCGACTTTCTTGCTCAGAGATTGCGATGCGGATTTAGAAATTTTCTGATTGCGAAGATGATTGCTCGTTGATCTCCATTTCAGTATTCTTGACCAGCAACAGCAGCGACATAAGAAGTATGTCAAAAGAAAAAGGAAAATTAGTGTTGTTGGTGTTGCATAGAACCAAGTTGAATATACAGATGTAAAACTCCTAGTGGATTCTTCCAATATTTCTTTTTGTAGGTCGGCAAGCTTTGTTTTAAGAATCGGAATATTTTCTTCCTTTAGGTAGTTGAGGTCAATGGGTTGTATTTCGAGTCTTTTTAGAATTTTGATGTCTTCATGACAGCAATTTCGGGGTATTTCCGGGATGTATACTCCAATGTCCTTTAATCTTACGTTTCGTCGGTCGTTGGTTGTAATACGAAGACCGTTGTTGAAATAGCAGGTACATTCTTCGTAAATGGTGAAAAGCGATGGTTCCTTTATCTTGACTTTCTTAATTGGGTAACTCTTGCATTTATAGGTGATGTCTAGATGTTTGGTAGATGCGATTAGCTAAGTAGTGGAATTTATTTGCTGAATGTTGTTTTCTATTCCTTTAAAGCTATAAACGGCACATTCTTGAGGGAATGTTTTGCGCATCAATAATTTTGGTAGACAACGATTAGTGTTTTTGGTATCCTGGGGTTCAGCATCTTGTAGGATGATTATATCTTCCGTGTGAATGGTGGGTGTTAATTCATTCATTTCAAGGTACCATTGGTGGTCATCAGAAATTGCCACATAGGAACTTTCGGGAATGATAGTATGGTAAAGGTCGTTCTCAAATTTAACGGGATAAGGATATGCTTTATATAATCTCAATTTAATATTCTTAACCAACGGTATTGTTAGTTTAATTAGTATTCCTTTTTTATAAATGAATAATTTAGGACTCATAATTTGGTAATATTTATAAATGTTAAAATCGTCAAAAGGAAAAGGCAGTGTGTTTTCATTTTGAGTGACATGACTCAATTGTTCTTCTAACTGGACGTGATTCAAAACGCTAGTCATTTTAATTATTTGGTGTTTTCTTCTAGGGTCTCCTGAATATTTGTAAGTGTTTGAAATTTGAATTTCTACTTCGGGATCTAAATTAAACTTATTTCGTAAGTAATCAATCATTCGTTTTAATTCTTGACTGGTATCTTTACTGCAAATAAATCTAAATAGATCACCCTTTTGAATAAGTGTAAATATTATGAACCAATTATCGAAGAGTTCTCTTTGATTTGTCGAATTATCTACAACATAAGTTACATTTGGGAATGATAGTGACGGTTTCAATTCTAATTTGTCCTTAACAAGTGGGTCCTGAGTGTCACGTAGAATGTAATGACAATAATTTGGATTATCCATCATAATTATGACTTCGTAATTATGCTGTTTATCTGAAAATTTACCTAAACTAGTATTTTCATGAAAATAATCCCTTTCGTCACTAACATAGGTATCGAAATCAATTCCATTAGGTATATTATCGATGCCCGCGGTCAGAGTATTAATTTTGATCCTAGAAAGTGCATCTGCATTGGAATTTTGTTTACCGGGTTTGTAAATTATTTCATAATCGTATTCTTCCAGTTTAAGTCTCCACCGGACGAGACGTGAACCTGGGTCTTTAATAGAAAATAACCAAGATAGGGGTCTATGATCAGTTATGATTGTAAATTTCTTACCATAAAGGTACGGCCTAAAGTGTTTTACTGCCCAGACAATAGCAAGCAATTCTCTTTCTATTGTAGAGTAGCGAACTTCTGCCGAATTTAGGGTGCGACTCGCATAAGCGATCGGAAGGTTTTTATTACTTGGGCCTTGACTAAGTACAGCACCAATTGCGTATGAACTAGCATCTGTTGTAAGAATAAAGTTTTCTTCAAAATTTGGGTATTGTAAAATTGGGGCGGTAATCAAACTTTGTTTTAATTTATTAAATGAGTCAATTTGTTCTTGCTGAAATGTAAATGCGATATCTTTCTTTAACAAGCCTGTAAGAGGTTTGGCGATCTTTGCATAGTTTGGAATAAATTTCCTGTAGTATCCGGTTAATCCTAAAAACGATTTTATATCTTTTGGACATGAAGGAACGGGAAACTTTTTGACAGCATCTATCTTTTTTGGATTAGGTTTGATACCATCTGTTGTGATTATGTGTCCTAAGAATTCTGTTTCTTTTCGGAGAAATTCTGATTTATCCGGCTGAATTTTGAGATTGTGTTCTCGAAGTCGTCTTAAAACATTACGCAATTTATTACAGTGGTCTTCTAAGGAATTCCCAAAAATAATAATATCATCCAGGTATAAGAGACATTGTGTAGGGGTAAGACCTGTTAAGACGTTATTCATCATTCGCTGAAAAGTGGCTGGTGCATTAGCTAGGCCAAATGGCATTCTTAAAAATTCATAATGAGAAGTGGGAGTGGAAAATGCAGTTTTGGGAATTGAATTTGGATGAACTTCTATCTGATGGAATCCGCTAGTTAAGTCAAGTGTAGAGAAATATTGGGCGTGTCCTAGGTTATCTAAAATTTCCTCTATATTTGGTAATGGATGCTTGTCTGGGATAGTGATTTTATTTAAATTTCTATAGTCTACAACCATTCTCCATTTGTCAACCTTTTTAGGTACGACCCAAATTGGAAAAGAGTATGGGGAACTACTTGGTCTAATAATTTTCTGTTCTAACATTTTTGATACCTGTTTATTTACCTCTTCTTTGTGTACATTTGGGAAACGGTACGTCTTAGTGTGTATCGGGTTTTCATGGGTAGTTTTAATTTCATGTTTTACTTAAGAAATAAAGGTTAATTGGTCTCCTTCTAAATAGAAAATATCTGATAAGTCATAACATAATTTAAGGATTTCGTTACGCTCCTCACTGTTCAAATGGTCTAGCCTTAGATTTTCCTTTAATTTATCAAATCTACCATTTCTTTTAATTACATTCGGTTGAAATGCGTGGGTAGGTGCGTCCTCTAAAACTACTTTATTGACTGAAAATTTTAACCCTTTATTCGTTAAATTTACTGCTTGCATCTTGATTTTTGTCTACTCTAACTAGGCATTCAGGAATTAAAAGTTTATCGCTTATATTCATTTTTGGCAAAATACCTTCACTTCCCGGTTTTAAGTTGGTTTTTATCCTAATTACTTGTTCGGCACGCTTGTGAAGTACTATATGATTAAGCACTTTGGTTTCCTTTTTTAAATGAATCGGAATCTTGTCGTTGTTTTCTAAGAAAGAAATGTTATTGTGATGTTAATCTAAATTGCAATTCAACGTTTTAAGAAATTCAATGCCTAGTATTCCGTCTAATTCTATATCTAAATGTGCGACATGAAACTTGACGTTTTTTTCCTTGAATTTTGTTGTGATAGAACCTAATGCTTCAAACTAATCAGCATTTAATCCTGAAACACTAACAGTATCTCTAAAATCTATAAATTTTTTCAGTTCTGGTTTATATTTGATTAAATTAATAGAGGCACCTGTATCAATCATTAATTTGACTGGAATACCTTTAATTTTTGAAATAATAAATGGAACAATTTCTGTCATTATTTTGGTAGTGTTAATCTTAAAATTACATAAGGTTGAGGGATTTTCATTTAGTTGAACGAACAACCCTCTTCTGCTTCGTTCACATCCAAGTTTAAATTGTCCAGTTCAACTTCATTATCTTCAGGATCAGATTCGGGATTTTCAGTTTGGATCTCGCATGTGTTAACTTTTGGGGGTTGCTTAGGAAAACCTTTGAAGGGGGTACCAAAAGAGCGGCGATTTGGATTATTATCGTTATTACTATTAAATGATCTATTAAACGTATTTGTTGATGAAGCACTCGGCCTAGGAGATAACTCATTACTACTACTGGTTTCTTTTTTGAAATATGTGTTTTTGTTGTTATTGTTTATTACTCTATTTTGAGAAAGTTTATTATTATTAGATTTAAATTGAGCGAATTTCTCCTGATCTTCACGTTCTTTTAACCTTTTATGCGCCGAATACGCATAGGAAAAAGCTACCTCTAAACTTTGCGCTTGAGCGTGAGCAATAGATATTTCAACATCTTTCGGTATATTATTTAAAAATGTTGTTTTGGCTATTTTATCTATAAACTCTGACAGAACATCAATTGGGTTTGCATCCTCAGAAGTGTTTTCAATAGCTACTGCGATAAGATCATCGCGAATTTTGGCAATTTTGTTATAAGTTTCTTTAATGGAAAGCTTATTTGTATTTCTAAATCGTGTGAGGTCTGCAATTAAACATTCAGCGGAACGTTCAAGTCCGAAATTAGTAATTAATGAATTTTTGACACTTAACCAGTTATCATAATGCCTTGCGAGAATCACTCGTCCTGCACGACCTGATAACCGATTTAAAATAATTCTAAATAAATATTCTTGGTCACTGGCTTTTGCTTTTTCGAAAACAAAATCTACTGTTTCAACAAATTGGTGTAATGGAATATTATCACCATCAAAATTTGGAATTAATTCAGACAATTCTTTCCTAGAATAACTGTCTCCTTGTTCGGTCATGATTGACACAAAATTATTCGATAATAAAAGCAATTAGGGAATAGGGAAAGGATTTTCGTACAAAAATATGAAAATGGCAAATATCTTCAAACCACCTACCTTGAGTAGTCCACTAGTGTGACGATGGTTAGGATGATTCGAAACATACAGCTGCTTGGTCTGGTCCTCGCAGGAGGGAAACGGGGTGAGACGTCCTTTTGACAGTCTTCTTTTTCGGAGGTCTTATTAGGCAAGGTCGAAGCAAACGGCTTCTAACTGCTAACTCGGCGAACGCACAAAACTTAAACGACGCACAGAACTTTGCACAGTTTTGGACAGTTCGTTTGGACAGTTTTTTGTTTCCAGTTTACCGAACTGACGAAAAGTAAACGGCTTCACGTAGTCACTTAGTAAATTGATTTTTGAACTTTATTAGAATCGGATTTGCCTTTACTTGACAAATCCTACTGATTGCACCAATTTTTGTATGCTCAAATTAAGGAAAAGTCTTTTAAAAAAAAAATATTTATTGAGCAAAGCTACAATACACACACGGTGTAAGGCCTAGTCTACAGCTAGAGTAAAGCATCTTTATTACAACAAACTTTATATATGGAAAAATAAGCAAAGCTAAGCAAAATGTCATTATTATGTTTTATGCCTATATTACGTATCTAACATATACACCACGTCCCATAAGAGTAGGTTAGCTCCGTCGGCTAGCCATTTCGAAATGACTACCCCCAAGAGCCCCGCACTCTTGGAGGGACTTTCCTTCGCGGAAACAATGTCCATGGCGAGCGAGCTGCAGTCTAAGCTCGCCATTATCAACGAATATCTGAGGTTGCACCCGAAAAATTCTCCTTCTACTCCAATGTGCGAGGATGTTGGACCTTCTCCTGCTGTTCGGGCTGAATCATCCGATTCAGACCCTCCCCCCACAACCGCTGACGGCTTTACTCAAGCCGGGAAGCGACGTAATAAGCGCCTAAGACGTACCACCTTTCTGTCATCGTCATCTTCAACGTCCTCTGACTCAGAGGCAGCCACCGGCACTACCAGCCAAACTACCAAGGCTCCCCCCCTATCGAAATCCGCCAAAAGTCCCTTTGGCCGAAAATTCTTCGCGCCATGGACAGCCACGGCATCGCCACTCGTCGGGCGATAATTACAAAAGACTCTATAAGAGTCTATCCCAATTCCATGGACGATTTTCGTCGACTCTCGTCGTTCCTCGAAGAATCTAAAGTTCAGTTCCTACGAACCAACTTATGCAAAACCGTGACCTTCTTGTTGTCCTTCGTGAAGTGTGTGTTTTATCGTTGATTAAGTTTTTTATATAAACTATTGTCAACGGGGTGTACTAAGTACCACATGAAATAAGACACGTAGTTGTAGTGATTGTAGAACTATATTTAATTTAACTTAAATTTAATCCACTATAAACTAACTTTACAACTACAAATAACGATTAATTAAAAATGATGATAAAAATCAATAGGAATGAATTAGGATAATCGTGATTGTCTTATGGAGACGATGTTTTCTCCAGCGAGTCTATAAAAGCACTGCTTTAAAATTTTATAAAATCTATGAACCTACTATCTCTAACAATAATGTACAAACATAATATTATCCTACCCCCAGGCTGTTAACAATAATAAAATTGTGATTGTACGTGACAAACACAATAGCACACTGTTTATAATTTACCCGACTACCCCGTATACCTAACAGTGTGCGAAGACGTTTCCACTGAAGATGTCAAAGCCGAGCTCATCCACAAAGGCTTTGCCATCCGCGGCGTCCACCGAATGTCAAACGGTAGGAAAATCTGGCCCTTAGTGTCCGTTCGACTGGATCGCTCCTCTCCCAAGTCCAAGTCAATCTTCGAACTTGGCAAGGTCTGCAGGCTTAATGTAAAAGTTGAGCCGAAAAAGGCCACAAAAGACGTCCCGCAATGCCACCGTTGTTTGAAGTTCTTTCACACGGCCAATTATTGTCACGCCGCATGGGTTTGCGCTTTCTGTGGTCGTAACCACATAACCGAAGAATGCAAAACCAAGGACAAGAAGAATGCCACTCCCACTTGTGCCAATTGTAAAGACAACCATCGTGCCACATACCGCGGCTGCCCCAAGGATCCAAAGAGAGCCGCCCCCTCCCATAAATCAGTGGTACCTCCCAATCCCCAAAAGTTCACTCAAGCAGCGCGCCGCCTAACAGCCCTTCCCGGAAGGACGCTCCCCCAAAAATCCTACGCCAGGGCAGTGGCAGCAGCTCCGCCCCCCTCCCCAAAAACGCATTGCGTCCCCAAACACCCCTTCAACTTCTTCTCTTGATCAGAGCATCCAGGCCATCGTCCAAACGAGGGTTGCAAGTCTGGTCGCCGTCCTTCAAACACCCACCAATGTGTAACACAGCCCAGCCACATAACCTTCGAATAGTTACCTGGAATGCGGAAAGCATTAGAGGTAAATTGACCGAACTCGAGCACTTCCTCGAGGATAAGTCAATCGGTGTTGCGTTCATCACCGAAACTCACCTGTCCGAAAAAATCAAACTTTTCGTCCCAAATTTCTCATCCTACAGAAGGGACCGGGATCACGGCAGAGGCGGCGGTGTCGCCATTCTTGTTAGGAATTCTTAGGCATAGGCGCCTATCTCATTGGCCACAAACTCGTTAGAAAGAGTCGGCATCGAAATTTCGTTAACCACCGGCCCTCTTAGGATTATCTCTCTCTACTCCCCTCCTTCGGACAGGGACCTTTCTGAGCTCCCCCTTCTACTCCCCCCAGGCGTTCCAAATATCGTCGCAGGCGATTTTAACGCCAAACACGTTTCTTGGGGTTGTCGACAAACCAACAATAAAGGCACCTTCCTTCTTCCCAAAATTCTTGACTTCAACCTCACAGTTGAAGCACCCTCTGACCCCACATTCCTCCCTGCCCCCCACCATCAATTTCCTGACATTCTTGACATTTTCGTCACGAAAAATGTCACACATTCCGCCGATCCTATCGTCATAGACGCATTAAGCTCGGACCACCTTCCAGCCCTTATTGATGTCGGCCGCCCAATCCGCAACCCTCCAAACCCAACCACGTCACTAGATTGGCTTCACCTTTGTTACACTCTTGAAACATCTTCATTCAAGTTCACTTCAATTCGCACAATAGAGGAACTTGACGAAGCTGTGAATCTCCTTTCAAACGAGATTACCAGCGCAATCGAGATCTCCACTTCGCCCCGCCGTATGCCCATCAAAGACAAAACCCTCCTAGCAGATATTCTTGCTCTTCTTAAGAAGAAGAACAGAACCCGCCACCAGTGGCAAAAACACCACAATCTCCCACATCCTGCCGAACTAAACGCCATTCGGCGGGAACCCAAACTCGCCTAACGGAATTCCACAACGCTTCGTTTGACGAATGCATCGCTCAAGCAGAACTGTACCCCAAAAGCACTTGGAAAGTGATCCGCTCTCTCCGAAACAGAGCTCCCCATCTCCCACCATTAAAACAAAATGGTTCCCTATAAACTTCAGATGAGGAAAAAGCTGCAATCTTCGCAGACTCTCTCTGTCTCCAGTGCTCTCCACTACCCAGCCCGGTGGATTTAGCCAACTTTCACGAGAAAACCAAAGCCAGCTCTCAAAACTTCGTCACCACTGTTTGCGACTTCAAGCACACGTCCTCACGTGAAATCTTCCTCACCATCCGATCTCTGAAAAACAGAAAAGCCGCTGGCGCTGACGGAATTGCCAACGCAGTCCTCAAAGTCCTGCCACCATAGCACATAACCGCACTGTGCAACATCACGAACGCCATCATGCGGCTCCACCATTTCCCTTTTGTCTTGAAAGAGGCCACTGTCATCTGTCTCCCCAAGAAAGGGAAGCCGCTCAGCTCTCCCACAGGCTATACACCAATCAGCCTGCTCAGTTCGTTGAGCAAAGTAGTCGAATCCATTCTTCTCGACCGGCTCTTAGACAACATGGAGCAAAGCAACCTTCTCCCCGACTTTCAACACGGTTTCCGCAGGCAACACGGCACCGGTCATCAACTTCCTCGCGTAAGCGAACATATTGTAGCGACAGCGATCGTGATTGTGTGCGTTCGGGCATAGGTGTGTGTGAGCGGCTTATCGATTCGCCGACTAGCCGCGGGCGCTTTTCTTCATGTGCGCCGTATCTGTAGACGTGTGTGTCGTACCTGCGTTCCGGGAAAGCAATTAAACCGTTCAAAGAAAACGAGACCTCTCTGGAAGGCTGAGGAACGATCCCGAAAGGAGGCAAGGGAGTATAAAAAGGAAGAGACGATCGCCGAAGAAGAAAATAGTAAAATCTTGAAACGTGAATAGGAAGAAAACAACAAAAGCTTGGAAAATAAATTGGAAGAAAACAATAGAGGTGTGGTAAATAAATTGGAAGAAAACAGTAAAAGTTTGGAAATTAAATTGGAAGAAAATAGCAAAAGTTTGATACGTGAATTGGAAGAAAATAGTAAAAGCTTGAAACGTGAATTGGAAGAAAACAACAAAAGCTTGGAAAATAAATTGGAAGAAAACAGTAGAAGTTTGGAGGATAAATGGGAAGAAAGATTTAATAAGAATATTCAAGAAACAGAAAAGAAGATAGAAGTGCTGGAAGAATTGATCTTTATTGGAAAGACAAAACCAATCGAAGGGGATGTTGGTGCATCTAGTACACTCAACGAAGCCAGCCAAATCAGCCAAGGAAACGGTATAGAGTCAAGAACACCAGTAAAACCACCAACATTTGATGGAAAGTCCTCATGGGCCACCTACCACAAGCAATTTTAGGCGGCGGCTAAGGCGAATAACTGGGCACCTGAAGAAAAAGCCACTGCGTTGACCGTTGCGTTTCGTGGAAATTCATGTGACATTTTGAACACCCTTTCCCCGGAAGAGTTGACGGATTATGAACAGTTGGTAAAACGGTTGGAGTTGCGCTACGGCGAGGCTCATTTAACAGCGGTGTATCACATCCAACTAAAAACCCGTCAGCAGAACCCAACGGTTTCCCTTCAAGAATTCAAGGGCGATATTGCGAGACTGTCCCGACTGGCCTATCCTAATACTCCAGAAGAAGTGATGAGATGGTTGGCAGTGGAGGGATTTACTGATGGACTTCGGGACAGTGACACTCAACAACGAATACGCATTGACAATCCTAAGACGCTAGCTGATGCATTGGCTCGTGCATTGGAGTACGAAACTGTTAAACGGGCCTATAGCAAACAGGGAAGGGTTCGGCCACACTTATTAGTACTTA
>NW_020438925.1:749614-757349 GCF_000699045.2 Agrilus planipennis
ACATAGGCAGATATGGCATCTACGTACATGTTGGGAAACATCGTGCTTTATTTTCGACCATTTATAATACACAGATATCCTTCGAATGGTTTCTTGTATACCAGGATGTCCGGCCTCATCGTGGTATCTGTGTATTATTCTCGGTTGCATGGCGGTCGGAACCAACATCAACCAGGTATCCGCTTCTTTCTGCCATACGATGTCTTCATGTAATCGATATCGTTGAAGGAAATCGACGTCCTCCTGGGTTTGGCCATCGGGATGGTCATTCAGGAAAGCGCAACGTTGCCGGATGTTGATGATTTCCGGATCGGTTTCTTGTTCCTGGCGGATTTCGTCGTGGCTCGTCTCGATCTGTATTTGAGACGCCATTGGGTTTCTGTTGTCCGGAGGGATCAGACGGGTCACGTTGTCAATGTCCTGGTCTACATCGTCTGACCCAGGCAGGCGGGATAAGGCATCTGGGAGCTGATTAGCGTTACCGGGACAGTGCTCTAAGGTAAACGTGAACTCTTGGAGTAGCAGAGCCCATCTCGTTAGCTTTGCTCGCGCATCCTTCATAGTCTGCAACCACGTGATTGTCCGGTTGTCGGTCCTCAGGATAAAACGTTTATCCTCCAGGTAGGGTCGATACTTCTTAATGGCCCAGACGATAGCAAGGCACTCCTGCTCATTGCTATGGTAGGCTCGCTCGGTAGGGTTGAATCGGGTGCTGGCGTAAGATATTATATGTTTGATGTGATTGGGTCCTTCCTGATACAGCACGGCAGCGGCACCCTGTTTACTGGCGTCAGTTTGGAGGATGAACGTTTTGTCAAAATCGGGGCGGTGTAAACCGAGCGGTTGTTTCATTAAGGCTTTTATTTGCTCGAAAGATTGTTGACACTCGTTAGTCCACTGCCATTTTCTTTTTAGACTCAGCAGATCCGTTAAAGGAGCTGACACGTCGGCGAATCGGGGCAGGTACTCGCGGAGCCAATTACACAACCCTAAAAATTTCTTTAATTCCTTCCGTGTGGTCGGCGCAGGCGATTCGTGGATTCTTCCGAGATGAATAGGAAGCGGAGAGTTTCCGTTGTCCGAGATCAGGTGTCCCAAGTAGGTTAACGTCCTCGACCCGAAGACGCATTTTTCCGGTGCACATGCCAGATTGTGCTGCTGTAGTCTCTCGAATACGCGGCGAAGGTGCTGGATGTGTTCTTCCCAGGTTCGCGAGAAGACAATTATATCATCAAGATATACGAGGCAAAATTTCCGCAGATATCCCGCCAACACCTCCTGACCCATTGTACGTTGAAACGTGGCGGGAGCTCCTTTTAGCCCAAAAGGCATAACCTTGAAATGGAATTTTCCTCCATCTGGGGCGGTAAAAGCGGTGAGAGGCCGGGACTCCGGATGCATCGGAATCTGCCAATATCCTGACTTTAGGTCGAGAGTCGAAAAAATGTTGCAATGTCCAATGGCCTTCAAGGTCTCTGGTATAGCGGGAAGGGGTGAAACTTCATCATAGGTGAGGTTGTTCAGCCGCCGGAAATCCACACAGAACCTTGTGTCGCCGTACTTTTTGCTTACCAAAACCACAGGGAGTTGTACGTGGATTGGCTTGATTCTATTATATTATCAGCAAGCATTTCTTCGACTTGTTGTTGAATTATTTTCTTTTTCCCTTCGGAGTACCTGTAAGGCGGCAGGCAAAAATGTCGTTCCATCCGCGAGGCTGGCGGCTGAGGTCGAACAGAATGTCGTCTTTACGTCTTGTGCCAGACGAGTGCTAATGAAATTGTGGGATGCTCCTGTATCCAATAGCGCTTCGACATATGAATCGTGTAGACGAAGTTGAATTCTCGGCATCCAACAGGGTGATGTGGCAAGTTGGTGGGTTTGTACAGGTGAATCCCCGACCTTTAGTGAGGGCGTTGGGGAGACGCGTTTCCCTCGGTCTGTCTCCAGTTTCCCGACTGCGTGCATCGTTTTCCCTGGAGGATCGGGCAATCCCGGTGGAAATGCCTTTCCGGGCAGTAATGGCATTTTGGCGGAGCTGCGGTCGGAGGTGTCCTGGACACGTTACTCTTCGGTTCCTCTCGTGGGCGAGTTGACGANAAGCTTGGAAAATAAATTGGAAGAAAACAGTAGAAGTTTGGAGGATAAATGGGAAGAAAGATTTAATAAGAATATTCAAGAAACAGAAAAGAAGATAGAAGTGCTGGAAGAATTGATCTTTATTGGAAAGACAAAACCAATCGAAGGGGATGTTGGTGCATCTAGTACACTCAACGAAGCCAGCCAAATCAGCCAAGGAAACGGTATAGAGTCAAGAACACCAGTAAAACCACCAACATTTGATGGAAAGTCCTCATGGGCCACCTACCACAAGCAATTTTAGGCGGCGGCTAAGGCGAATAACTGGGCACCTGAAGAAAAAGCCACTGCGTTGACCGTTGCGTTTCGTGGAAATTCATGTGACATTTTGAACACCCTTTCCCCGGAAGAGTTGACGGATTATGAACAGTTGGTAAAACGGTTGGAGTTGCGCTACGGCGAGGCTCATTTAACAGCGGTGTATCACATCCAACTAAAAACCCGTCAGCAAAAACCAACGGAATCCCTACAAGAATTCGAGGCCGATATTGCGAGACTGTCCCGACTGACCTATCCTAATACTCCAGAAGAATTGATGGAAAGGTTGGTAGTGGAGGCATTTACTGATGGACTTCGGGACAGTGACACCCAACAACGAATACGCCTTGACCGACCTACGACACTTGCTGATGCATTGGCTCGTGCATTCGAGTACGAAACTGTTAAACGGGCCTATAGCAGACAGGGAAAGGTTTGGCTACTGCGTAAAGAAACGGATTCGTCAAAATCTCTAGAAGAAACCGTCTGCCGAATCATCTCCAAGTTCGATAAAGAAACACGAAGGCAAAGATGTTGGAATTCCGGCGAACGAGGTCACACGAGAAGGCAGTGTAGGAAAAGTACGCCTTCCCCAAGTACTCGACGTCAACAGCAGGAAAACTAGATAGGGTCGACGTAGCTGGGCAAACGTTGAGCCATGGACAAAAAGACCCCGAATTTGTCGCATTTACGAAGACCTTGAAGCACCAGAATGACAGTCTACTCCTAGGTGGAAAAATAAATGGATGAAGATGCGTATTTCTTTTGGACATTGGGGCCACTAGGAGCATAGTAAAACCTGGCGTAATTGAGGGTTCTAACCAGGTCGTGTCAACTAAGTGAGTTCTGCGTACGACTAACGGAGAAAAAGCGGTTGTTCATGGCGAAGCTAACGTCTCACTTGAAATCGGTAAGACGGTCTTCGACCATCGAGTGCTTGTGGCAGATATTGAAGATGACGTAATTCTTGGGCTGGACGTTTTACAAAAATACGATTTCGACATGAATTTAAGAAGACGCCTTCTGAGACTAAATGGCGAAGAATTCTATTCTACGCAACGATCATGCGGCTTTAAAGTGGCTTCTGAACTTCAAAAATCCGGACGGCCAGGTAGCTCGATGGATTGAGAAGCCACAGGAATATGATTTTGACGTGGTGCATCGGCCGGGGCCGGGAACCGGACACAAGAATGCTGATGCACTTTCCAGAAGATCTTGTCAAGCAAACTGCAAGCAGTGTGATCGAATGGAAAAGAACGAGGAGGCAATTCGACGCGTCACGGTAATCGATGACGAATGGTTACCTGACAATATAAAACACAACCAAGAAAACGACCCGGACTTGGAGAAGATAATGGAATGGAAAAAAGACGGAAAACGGCCAACTTGACGGCAAGTTTCTTCCTGTACCCAAGTACTAAAATCGTTATGGGCTTAGTGGGATTCAATGGTATTGGAGGATGGCATTCTGAAGTGTGTTGTTGAAAGTCCAGATGGAGAGGAAGATAGGAAGCAACTGGTTATTCCTCGAAACAAGGTTAGAGAGGTGTTGCAATATCTTCATGATGCATCATCTGGTGGCCTTTTTGGGGTGTATAAGACGCTTGGGAAAGTTCGAGAGAGATTTTATTGGGTGAACTGTAAGGAAGATGTCAAGGATTGGTGTAAGAAGTGTACCACCTGTGCTGCGAGTAATGGACCACAGAAAAGGCCAAGGGCGCAAATGCGTCAATACAATGTCGGTGGCCCCTTCGAACGAATCGCAATCGATGTGGCGGGTCCACTCCCATAGTCCGAGAAAGGTAACAAGTACATCGTGATAGTTATAGACTACTTTACCAAGTGGGTTGAAGCCCATGCCCTACCGAACCAAGAGTCGGAAACCATAGTTGAGGAGCTGGTGATCAGTCGTTTTGGGGTGCCCTTGGAGTTGCACTCAGACTAAGGGAGGAATTTAGAATCGGCTATATTCCGTGGAATAAACAGAATAGCTCAAAACCCCAACGCCAAAACACGACACTGTAGTTGTCCGAAGCACTTTTCGGTAACAAAGTTACAAAAACAAAAGTAAACTTCAGTCCCTGAAGAAGGTAACTTTGTTACCGAAAAGTGCTTCGGACAACTACAGTGTCGTGTTTTGGCGTTGGGGTTTTGAGCTATTCTGTTTGTTCTACAACAACCGCCAAAGTTTTTCCAATCTTCATATTTCGTCATGATTATATTCCGTGGATTATACGAGCTCCTAGGAATAAAGAAAATTCGAACCACTCCACAAATTCTTGGCTGTAAACCAGGAGATGGCTTGGCTGGAGAAGATTATGTAACCAACCTCCGAAGAAAAATTAACGATATCCACAAGTCGGTTCGTCTGCATGCACAGATTGCTAGTGACAGGATTAAAGAAAACTACGACATCAAGGTTACAGATGGTGGTTACCAAACTGGAGATCTTGTTTGGTATTATAATCCTCGTCGTCGCCGTGGACTATCACCTAAGTTCCAACAGTATTGGGAAGGACCCTATGAGATAGTGAAGAGGATTAACGACGTGATCTACCGAATTAAGAAAACTCCAAATGGGAAGCCGAAGGTAGTCCATTTTAATCGCTCTGCTCCATTCGCCGGTGCAAATGAAGAGGAGGCGCGGGCGAGATTATCAAGAACTACTCCTTCCGAGCCCACATTCGAAGAGTTCATGAAGGAAGGCCCCCATGTTAACAGGAAATTTGGAGTGACGCAAGAAATCCGACGAGACCTCTTTGCTATATCCAAGGAATATTCTCTGGCCCATTGCGTTTCAAAGGATCTCAGAATGAGCCGTGGTATCGCGTCCGAGTTCAAACGCAGATTTGGCGGTTTGGAACATCTTGAAAACCAAGTACAGAAGGGAAAACACTGTTGTGCTTGCCTGACGGACGACGCAATATCTATTACCTGGTAACTAAAGGAAGATGCTCTGATAACCATACTTATAGAGACCTTTGGGACGCAGTAATAGAACTCCGCAGATATCTTCTGGAGAATAACCTACAGAAGCTGGCGATTCCAAAGCTTGACTGTGGACTGGATAACCTAGATTGGGGGATCGTACGAAACATGATCGAAGTTCTGTTCCGCCGTACTGGAATAGACATTTTGGTTTGCAGTAATAACCCGCATAGGACCATGATGATGATCATGAGAAGACCGTGGACTGTTACTTCTATTCCCGGAGTGGATGTCGTGAAGGCGAGAATTGCAGATTCCGGCATGATCCTGCGAAACGGAAAGTAAAAATGTTTTGGGACGAAACATCTTTAAGAAGGGGGCAGTGTGGCGACCGCGAGCGTGATTGTGTGCGATCGGGCATAAGTGTGTGTGAGCGGCTTATCGATTGGCCGACTAGCCGCGGGCGCTTTTCTTCATGTGCGCCGTATCTGTAGACGGGTGTGTCGTACCTGCGTTCCGGGAAAGCAATTAAACCGTTCAATGAAAACGAGACTTCTCTGGAAGACTGAAGAACATTCCCAAAAGGAGGAAAGGGAGTATAAAAGGGAAGAGACTATCGCCGAAGAGTAGTAGAAGTAAATTGACCGTTGCAGAGGAATCAAGAGATAAATTGAAAGTGATAGGAGTGATATAAATAGAACAGTGAATAGTAACAGTAGTGTAAATAAATAGAATAATTACCTAAGTTTAGTAATAAGTTAATAGTGTTTTTAAGTCCTTCAATAATAATTAGTGTAAATAAATAGTTTTCTTATTGCAATTTAATTTGTTAAACCCACGAACATTACAATATCTCCGACAATCTTAACAAGCGGCGTCACACTTCCATGCTACTTCTTGACGTCCAGCAAGCCTTCGACCGAGTCTGGCACGAATGCCTTATCTCCAAACTCATCGCCCTTAACATCCAGTTTCTGGTCGGGATAATCAGGTCCTTTCTCACAGACAGAAGCCTTCGAGTCCGCGTTGGCTCTGCTCTCTCTGTCAGTAAACCCGTCACAGCCGGTGTCCCACAAGGTTCCAAACTTTCCCCTATTCTGTTTAACCTGTTTTGCGCCGACATGCCCTCCCAGTCTTCTATTATGACTGCTCAGTAAGCTGACGAAATTGCCATCATAAACTCCTCCAGCGCCATTCTCCATTGCACAGCGAGAAACAATAGGTTTCTGCCCCGGCTCCTAAATTGGCATCTAAAATGGAGACTTTCCATTAACGAGACCAAATCGGAATAATCTTCTTTTCTCGTAGGCTCCGAAAACCTCCCTCCATCATCGTCAACAACGCCCCATCAAATTGAGCACCTCTGTCACGTACCTAGGCGTCGTCTTGGATAGACGCCTAACCTGGCGGCACCACATTACGGCGACCCGTAACAAGGCTCTGGGTGCATTCGTCGCACTTAAATCTTTCTTCCGTAATAAGAACATCTCCCAACAGACCAAAATCCGTTCGTTTAACGCAATTATTAGGAGCATCTGTTCCTACGCCATCCCTATTTGGGGCTGCACCCTTCCCCGTCGTCTTCAAATTTTACAAGGCACCTACATGCGAATTCTTCGCTTCGCACTCGACTACCCATGGTTCATCAGAAATACACAAATTCTGAAGGAAACTGGTCTATCTTTTCTCCCCGAGGCTGCAACCAAATTCGGAGCAGATCTTAGGGCCTCAGTGTCTGGCCACCCAAACCCAACTATCTCGACACTATCCAACTTCGCCCCTAAACCAAACGACCGTTTCAGGAGGCCCTGCTTCACCCAGCTGCACACTTAGGTTCATCATAGTTCCGAGCTATCCACTTTTGCTCTCTTTAGGTTCGAGCGGTTCCTTTTATGCTCTTTACTAGTTTTGCTTTTTCAGCGCGAAATCTCATCTCGAGGAGGGGTTTTAGTCGGTAGGCGCTACGGCGAATCCGACCCTACCCCCCTTCAGGGGGTGTCTTTTGAAGATTTCCCCTCCTCGAGGCTAAACTAAACAAAAAAAAGACACAGGAGTCAGTCGGCTATCCCTTTAACTACTCACCACAACCAATCGGCTACCCCTTTAGCCACTCTACTTCTCGTTGGCTACCCATTTATCCACTAGAATCATCGAAACCTGCAACCCATCGGCTTTCCTTTTAGCCAGGGAAATCTCCGCATCGCTCGGATACTCTTTTAGCCAGCCCATCACCGTACATATCTACATTTATATATATATATATAGGGTTTGCCATCTTTCTGGTAGTAGCATAATTCCACGCTCATAAAATTTTTGGTCTTTGCTGGCAAAAAACTGATCGAGGAGGTTTTTGACCTCCTCATTTGAGGTGAAGGTTTTACCGTCTAAAAAATTTCGGAGTGACCGGAAC
>NW_020438925.1:760768-762774 GCF_000699045.2 Agrilus planipennis
GTTCAGCCGCCGGAAATCCACACAGAACCTTGTGTCGCCGTTCTTTTTGCTTACCAAAACCACAGGGGAGTTGTACGTGGATTGGCTTGATTCTATTATATTATCAGCAAGCATTTCTTCGACTTGTTGTTGAATTATTTTCTTTTTCCCTTCGGAGTACCTGTAAGGCGGCAGGCAAAAATGTTCGTCTTTAGAAAGACGAATGACATGTTGGGCTGTCTTCGTTGGGGCCGTCGGCTTTGCGAATACCGCCGGGAAATCCTCAATAATTTTTCGAAATTGGTCGCTGTAGTCCAGGGGAAAATGCTGTGTGATCAGCTGTTCGATTGGCGTTGTCTGAATGCTTGGAATTTGCGTTGGTTTAATCCAGTAGATAGTCTGGCGTACTTCTACACCGAAATGGATGCATTTTCTTTCGAAATCGCACGTGGCATTGACTTGTAGGAGCCATGGCATTCCGAGAATGACGTCATCCTTTAGGCCTTCGGCGACGAACGCTTGGATTTCCTGTGGCGACTCGTTGACATGTATCGTTATTGATGTGATGCCCAAAATAGGCATGGTCGTTCCATCCGCGAGGCTGGCGGCTGAGGTCGAACAGAATGTCGTCTTTACGTCTTGTGCCAGACGAGTGCTAATGAAATTGTGGGATGCTCCTGTATCCAATAGCGCTTCGACATATGAATCGTCTAGACGAAGTTGAATTCTCGGCATCCAACAGGGTGATGTGGCAAGTTGGTGGGTTTGTACAGGTGAATCCCCGACCTTTAGTGAGGGCGTTGGGGAGACGCGTTTCCCTCGGTCTGTCTCCAGTTTCCCGACTGCGTGCATCGTTTTCCCTGGAGGATCGGGCAATCCCGGTGGAAATGCCTTTCCGGGCAGTAATGGCATTTTGGCGGAGCTGCGGTCGGAGGTGTCCTGGACACGTTACTCTTCGGTTCCTCTCGTGGACGAGTTGACGAAGAGACCGGTGTTTGGGCGAGGTCACGTTCAATTTCTGTAGTTCTCCTGAGCAACTCGTCTAGGGTATTTGGCTTGGGGGCTCGTAGAAAGATGCGTACTGAGGGACGCACGAGCTCGATTAGCAGCTGTATACATGACTCCTCAGGTTTTTGTGGTTCGAGCCTCTGCAGAAGTTGCAGTTTATTAAGCAGAAATATTTCTGTCGTCCTTAGTGTTTTGTTTTTGACCATACAACTGGGCCGTTAGGTTGGTTAAAACTTCCGGGCTGTTATATTTTGCCAGAAGCCTAGTTTCGAAATTTTCCCAGTGCCACTGGAATTTTTCATAAGGACGCCACCAAACTGCCGCGTTCCCTTTCAATTCCTTAGTAACCATCCGCACTCGATCACTGTCATCTATCCTGTATTTCTGGAAGAAAGATCGGCAATCTTCCAAGAACCTCTCGGAATCTTCGGTCACGTCATCGCTGAATGAAGGGGCCGGTGGTGGTGTTTGAGTGTTAGTTAAGACCCGCTGTAGAATGGTCTCCAGCTGAAGACCACTGAAATGGATATTCAGTTCGCTTTTGGGCGCCACTTGGTGTTTAGGCACTCCAAGAAGTGCGATGTCTCCCTCCTCGTCGTTGATTACCTTCTCACTCTTCCTTGGCATGGTTAAAAATTTTTGTACTGGCTAGTTCAGTTTAGTGCACATGCGCGGATTCGTTCTATTTCACTAATAGACTGTCTCTTGCCCCACGTTGGGCGCCACTTGATATGTCTTTGATTTCTTCCAACAATTTATTTACACCTTAAACCTAACTATATAATAACCTACAACTAGAATAGAAATATGCAGAAACGACAAGTAACAAAATATATACAAAACAAACGGAGATAATATATATACACAAAAGGAGTCTGAGCAGGACCAAAAAAACACTGAGAAACAACACTTACTCTAACTGGCAATCGGTGGCTAACGGCTGGGCGAAGTAAAAAAACTGAGGTGACTGGTGGTGGAACTCCTTCTCCCTTGCCGTGGGTCGGTGGAATATTGGAGTT
>NW_020438925.1:762923-787268 GCF_000699045.2 Agrilus planipennis
TAAGGCGAAGTACATGTTTCTTTTTGTATCTTCTTGGAGGTATATCGATCTATTACGCATTATTTTTATAATTGGAATAAGTTTCTTTTTAATGTTCTGTATATGGTCCTTCCAGTCCAGTTTTGGTGTTACTGTGAGTCCTAGAAATTTGTTTTTTCTGTTTTCTTAATTTCTTCATTGTTGTATTTAGTTACTATTTCTTCTTGCTCTTTTTTAAACATCATATATTTTGTTTTTTGGGTGTTTAGTCTACGCTGTTTTCTTTCTAGATACTCATATATGATTTCCATGTATTCGCTTATCATCTGTTCTAGTTCTGTCTTGTTTTTACCTTTGTATAATAATGTCGCATCGTCTGCGAATAGTGTTATTTCGCCTTAGAGTTTTAGTTTTCTTATATCGTTGATGAATATTATAAATGGGGAGGGTGATAATATTGTTCCTTGGGGGACGCCTATTTTAATTGTATTCTGCTCGCTTACTATTCCATTATCAACTATTTGCTGTTTTCTATTTTTTAGGTATGAGGTGAACCATTCCAGTGTATGCCCTCTTATGCCTTTAGCTTCTAACGATTGTAGTAATTCGTTATGATTAACCAGGTCGAATGCTTTTTGGAGGTCAAGAAATACTATGGCTGCTTTTCCTCCATTATCTAGTTGTTCCTGTACTTCGTTTATGACTTCTGTTGCTGCTAACTTTGTACTCGTGTTGGATCTAAATCCGTGCTGTTTTTTGTAGAAGAATTTTCCGTGTTCTAGGAATTTATTTCGTTGTTTTTTGATGTATTTTTCTATTATTTTGCTATTACGGAGGTGTTTGTAATTGACCTATAGTTTTTTAGTCATTCTTTTTCCCCCCTTTGTACACTGGAGTGGTTTTCCCGACTTTGGCATTGTCCGGGAATGTTTTTTCTGTTATTGATAAGTTTATTAGTTCCGTTAACTCTATTTTAATTGCTGGTAATATGGCTTTTATCGTTTTGGGAGAGATTCCATCTAAGGCGTTGGGGTTCTTGTTGGATAGTTCTTGGATGCTTCTTTCAATTTCTTCTTCAGTTGCTGGAACTAGATAGAAATTTTTGTTGGCACTGTTCTCGTAAGGGTGGGCCTTTTTCTCGTTGTGATTTTTTTTTGGGTGGAGGTCACTAATGTTTATAAAATGTTGGTTGAATATGTTGAGTATTATTACTTTGTTCTCTACAAGTTTCCCATCGTGTTTAATTTCTTTGATTGTATTTTGGTTTTTCCTTTTATCAGTATTTGTGAGTTTTTGATTTATTAATGTCCATGTCTTGGCTGGATTGGTTTTTACTTCATTGAAGTTTCTGTTATAGTATTCAGTTTTTAATCTTTTCCTTAATTTTGTTATTTTTTTTTTGATGTTGGTGTTATTGTCATTTTC
This sequence comes from Agrilus planipennis, assembly GCF_000699045.2. Classification (NCBI taxonomy): domain Eukaryota; kingdom Metazoa; phylum Arthropoda; class Insecta; order Coleoptera; family Buprestidae; genus Agrilus; species Agrilus planipennis. The sequence continues at coordinate 764,328 of NW_020438925.1, forward strand.
TTTAAGTATTTTGTTATTCCCTTTTTTTTAAGGTAGTTTAAGTGATCTGTACATATACAATATTTACTTTGTTGTTTCACCTGTACATTACATTACAAATAATTGCATGTTTATACGTCCTGGTTTTTCCGAGTCTTTATCCGAGTTAGTTAGACCAGAGGAAAGACAAATGTTTACAAAGAATTCATGGCAGAATAGGAATCGCGATGAGCGTACTACGAAAAATGACAAATACACTCGTACACATCACAATCCATTGTACAAAGGAGGATCAATTGCCTTTAATCAGGAACACAGGGCGAACTCTGGGTGATACGGTGAACATGCCGTCAACGCATCGAAAATTTCATATTTATTCACACGTTGCAGCAAATCAGTCTCATGGAGGAATGAAAAACTATTAATGTTTTTGTTTTCGTGGAAGAGGGGAAATCTTCAAAAAGACACCCAGCCATCCGTACGACTGGGTAGTGTCGGGTTCTCGAAGAAGGTGTCCTCGGACCTACCACTACCTCAGGCCGTTGTAGGACCTATCAATTCGGGTCCTCTTCAGCCGTGTGTTTTTATGACACCGCCTACCGCAGACATCGGGGTATTTATATTCCCAACGTCCCCTCTACTTCTCCAAAATTCGAGTAGGCAGAGGAACGTACAGGAAAGAGGGAAGGGGGCGAGGATACCGGGTTCACCGCAGAACGTCCAGATTTACCAGAGATACAGCTGGAACTCGGAGATAAACGAGGTAAATAAATATAGCGGTGGGCTTAAAAAATTTTATACAACGTGGTGGAAATTCACCACAAACAGTACAATCCTAAGTTGAACACAAGGATACAAAATCAAATTTACAATAAATCCCTTTCGGCGCACAAAAACTTCAATTACAACTCCAAAACGAAAACTGAAATTAATCGAATCAGCTGTACACAATTAACAAAGGGCCAGCTATTATCTTCATATTTCCTTCGTCAAAATCGGAATCGCTAGAATCGGTTTATTTTAAACTTGAAAAAAGTTAATAAATTCTTAGACCCAGCTCAATTTAAGGTAGAAAATCACAAAACAGTAAACAATCTACTCACAAAAAACGCCTTCTTAGATACCATAGACCCTAATGGCGCGTATTATATGATACCAATACATAAAAATATTAGGATATATTTGTGGTTTAAGTTAAGGAACAAAATATATATATTTTTATAATTGGAATAAGTTTCTTTTTAATGTTCTGTATATGGTCCTTCCAGTCCAGTTTTGGTGTTACTGTGAGTCCTAGAAATTTGTTTTTTCTGTTTTCTTAATTTCTTCATTGTTGTATTTAGTTACTATTTCTTCTTGCTCTTTTTTAAACATCATATATTTTGTTTTTTGGGTGTTTAGTCTACGCTGTTTTCTTTCTAGATACTCATATATGATTTCCATGTATTCGCTTATCATCTGTTCTAGTTCTGTCTTGTTTTTACCTTTGTATAATAATGTCGCATCGTCTGCGAATAGTGTTATTTCGCCTTAGAGTTTTAGTTTTCTTATATCGTTGATGAATATTATAAATGGGGAGGGTGATAATATTGTTCCTTGGGGGACGCCTATTTTAATTGTATTCTGCTCGCTTACTATTCCATTATCAACTATTTGCTGTTTTCTATTTTTTAGGTATGAGGTGAACCATTCCAGTGTATGCCCTCTTATGCCTTTAGCTTCTAACGATTGTAGTAATTCGTTATGATTAACCAGGTCGAATGCTTTTTGGAGGTCAAGAAATACTATGGCTGCTTTTCCTCCATTATCTAGTTGTTCCTGTACTTCGTTTATGACTTCTGTTGCTGCTAACTTTGTACTCGTGTTGGATCTAAATCCGTGCTGTTTTTTGTAGAAGAATTTTCCGTGTTCTAGGAATTTATTTCGTTGTTTTTTGATGTATTTTTCTATTATTTTGCTATTACGGAGGTGTTTGTAATTGACCTATAGTTTTTTAGTCATTCTTTTTCCCCCCTTTGTACACTGGAGTGGTTTTCCCGACTTTGGCATTGTCCGGGAATGTTTTTTCTGTTATTGATAAGTTTATTAGTTCCGTTAACTCTATTTTAATTGCTGGTAATATGGCTTTTATCGTTTTGGGAGAGATTCCATCTAAGGCGTTGGGGTTCTTGTTGGATAGTTCTTGGATGCTTCTTTCAATTTCTTCTTCAGTTGCTGGAACTAGATAGAAATTTTTGTTGGCACTGTTCTCGTAAGGGTGGGCCTTTTTCTCGTTGTGATTTTTTTTTGGGTGGAGGTCACTAATGTTTATAAAATGTTGGTTGAATATGTTGAGTATTATTACTTTGTTCTCTACAAGTTTCCCATCGTGTTTAATTTCTTTGATTGTATTTTGGTTTTTCCTTTTATCAGTATTTGTGAGTTTTTGATTTATTAATGTCCATGTCTTGGCTGGATTGGTTTTTACTTCATTGAAGTTTCTGTTATAGTATTCAGTTTTTAATCTTTTCCTTAATTTTGTTATTTTTTTTTTGATGTTGGTGTTATTGTCATTTTCTTTAAGTATTTTGTTATTCCCTTTTTTTTATTTTGTTGAGAAGATCTTGTGTGATCCATTCTTTATTTAGGAGTTGTCTTTCAAAGTTTTTTGTAGTTTTCGTATTTGATTTTAGCTATATTATGGTCTTTTATGGATGTATCTATTGTGAATATCTCATATTCTATTATTTGAGTGTCGCTGATCATATGATCGATGAGTGCATTCTGTCTTGTTGCATATTTTGTGTTTAGTATATTGTATCCTTTAGAGCTTATGAAGTTGTGGTGATGTTCTTGTCTGTTGAAAATATTGATTTTCATGTCTCCAATTATATGTGGATTCTTATTGTCTATTATTTTGTCCAGTTCTTGTAGTAGTCTGTCTTCAGGGGTATTTTCTGGTCTGTATACTAGTATTAAATTGAGATTTTGTATTTTGTCCTTGGTTTTGATATTCACTTTTAGGTTTGATGTGTGATCGTCATTGCTTGTTTTTATTAGTTTTCTGCCTACATCTTTTTTATGAAGATGCCGACTCCACCTCCTCTTCTTTTTTCTCTTGATACATAGAAGCAGTTGTGTCCATTTAGATTGTAGTATAATTCTTCTTCTTTTGTCATCCATGTTTCTGTTATGCATATTATATCTATTCCTACTTCTGTTATTTTTAGTGTTTCTTCGATTTCTTCCATTTTGTTTTTTAGACCGGGGATATACCAGTACGGGGACTGTGATTTGCGGTCATTTTCGGTTAAACGTGTCAAAGGTTTGTCGATATTGGCGAATCCATAAACATAGCGACGATAATACGTACACAATCCCAAGAAGCTTCTTATGTCGTGGACATTTTCAGGCACTGTCTATTCCTTCACGGCCTTTATCTTCTCTGGATCCACGGCCACGCCCTTCGCTGATACAACATGTCCCAAGTAAGAAACTTTGCGGAAAAGGTGGCACTTTTTCGGTCTGAGTTTCAAATTGGCCTCACGTAACCGTTGGAATATCGCTTGCAAATTCTGCAGGTGTTCATTAAAGGTGCTTCCAATCACTATGATGTTATCCAAGTATACCAAGCAGGTCTTCCAAATTTGATCACTCAAGATTTTCTCCATCAACCTTTCGGACGTCGCCGGGTCATTGCATAAACCGAAAGGCATAACTGTAAACTGCCATAGGCCCTTGCCGATCGAGAATGCGGTCTTTTTCTTGTCGGCAGCATCTAAAGCCACTTGCCAGTATCCGCTCTTCAAATCGAGTGTGGAAAACATTTTCGAGCCAGAAAGCATATACAAGGTGTCATCAATCCGTGGTAGTGGATAACTGTCTTTCTTGGTTACGTTGTTGAGCTGTCGGTAGTCTACGCAAAAACGGGTTGTCCCATTTCTGCTCACTGGTTAGATTCCTACAATATCTGTCGATCACTCCACTTATTTCAACAGGTACTGTTTTAGAATTTACTTGCTGTTGACGTCGAGTACTTGGGGATGGAGTACTGTTCCTACACTGCCTCCTTGTGTGACTGAGTTCGCCGCAATTCCAACATCTTAGCTTTCGAATTTCTTTGACGAACTTGGAGATGATTCGGCAGACGGTTTCTTCTAAAGATTCTGACAAATCCGTTTCTTCACGCAATAGTCGAATCCTTGCCTGTTTGCTATAGGCCCTTTTAACAGTTTCGTACTCCAATGCACAAGCAAATGCATCCGCTAGCGTCTTAGGTCGGTCAATACAGTCCATTTCGAATTATTTTATTCGATTATGGTAACGTGCCTATCACGTTGAGGTTAGCTACGCCGGGATTCATTTCAGCAAGTAAATATCCATACAAATAGACCTTGTTGAAGCATACGTAATTCTAAAATGTAGCATCGTACTACAGATGGCGTTTACCGCGCCATTTGTGGTATTTTCTAAATCGCGCTGTTAATACAACAGGTAAAAGTTGGTCTGTGGTATGTCGGAGCTGCCTGCGACGCGCTGATGGGATCCAACAAGATCGAAATTGCGGTCTGTGTCTGACAGTTTCCACAGAACACCAGACTACTTCGAATTATTTTATTAAAAAAGGCAATGGCAATTACAATGACTTCTTAGTATAGCAACAGTTCAAAGGTACTCTGGAACTATTTGGAAATGTTTTGAGTTTTTAAACAAAACAAAACCAATTTGTTTTAAACAATAATTATAGAGGTCATATCATTTCTAAATAGTCTAGTAGCAGTCCAAATCATGTCAATACTATTAACGCGCACAGACCAGCGCTGCAATTAATACTTGAGTTGGTGAAGGCATTTTTAAGCTACGGTCTAATTTTCCACGGTATCCCAACCATAGTAGTTGATCACTTACAATCTCTAATCCCAACAGAAAATTCAAATTTAGAAAACCTCACCAGAAAACTACTGGGACTATTGGCGCTAATAACTGCTCAAAGGGTAAGTACTATATCAAAAATTAGACTAAATTATATAAGGAGACTATCCGAGGGACTAGAGATACAAATTACGGACATCCTTAAAACCTGTGATCCTAGAAGAGCACAACCCTTAATAAGACTAAAAAACTACGAAACAAACGCAAATTTGTGCATTGTGTCAGTCTTATCGGAGTACATAAGAAGAACAAAAAAATATTGACAAGTTACCGAGTTGAGGATCTTTTATTTTTAACGATCCTAGAAGAGCCCAACCCTTAATAATACTGAAAACCTACGAAACAAACGCAAATTTGTGCATTGTGTCAGTCTTGTCGGAATAAATAAGAAGAACTAAAAAATACTGACTAGCTCCCGAGTTGACGATTTTTTATTTTTAACGATTAAATCTCCCCATCGAGCAGCCGTTTCTCAAACGTTAAGTCGTTGGCTTAAAGCTGTCCTTAAAAGCAGAGGCATTAATACGGATGTATTTAAAAGTCATTCAACAACACATGCTTCAACATCTGCAGCAGAACGAGTCGGGGTAAGCATTGACATTGAAATAATGGATACAGCAGGGTGTACAAAGAAATCGCCATGTGTTACAATGTTGATAACATTTATTATTCAATACTGTATTCAAATTAAGCTTTACTTAGTTGTATGTAATAAAAGCAAGTATTCGTTTATGTTTTTATTTTCTGGTTCAACATTCTTATTTTGTATTTTGGTTATTGCATTTATTTAATGTTTAAAGTTTCCATTTATGTTGATTTCTGTAGGTACCTAAATACTTTATATTGCAAGAATCATTAAATTCCTATTTAGGCTGTATTTCCCATATTTTGAAATGATTCACATTTCTATTATTGTCATCTGACCTGCAGATTCGTGTTTATATTATTTTCGAGTTGTTGTTACCTGTTTACGAAGACTTGTATATTTCTTTGTGTTTGTCAAACCCGTCTCTACAATTCAATGTTAATATAAGTACTTAACCACTAGCCGAAAGACAGCAGTTCTATACTATTACACAATCGATTCATTTTTTTTTCTAATTCCTTTTCTTACACACTGTAAATTAAGTAAACATATAAGTTATAAACAGTGTTTTATTTTTTTCACGTAATCACAGAATTTTTAACAATCGAGTTTTAAACTGAATAATTTAATTTTGTGCCCAAAACACTATGTTTTGCAAAATTTTATTGATAGCAACGATATTGCAACAGCATTACTACAAAATTTCAAAAATTAAAGGAACAACTAACGCTGTACAAATAGGCTAATCTATCCATATACATACATATTGTAATGTTCGTGGCTTTAACAAAATTAACTTTTATGACTGATAACGACAAAAACCTATTTATTTATACTAATTGTTAAAGAACTTAAAAACACTATTAAATTATTACTAAACTTAGGTTATGAATTATTCTATTTATTTACACTACTGTTGATATATCACTATTCATTGCGCTATTTATTTCACTACTATCACTGTCAATTTATTTCTGGATTCGCTTCTGCAACGGTCAATTTATTTCTACTCTCTCTCGGCGATCGTCTCTTCCTTTAAATACTCTTTTGATTACTTTCTGGAACCTTCTGGAAATATCCGGATACTTTATTTTTTCTTTGAAGTGTTTAACTGCTTTCCCAGAACGCAGGTACGACACACACATTTACAAATACGACGCACATGAAGAAAGGCTCCCGCGGCTAGTCGGCGAATCGATAAGCCGCTCACACACACGTGTGCCCTATAGCACACAAACACGCTCGTGCTCGCTACAATATATATATATATATATATATATTTAATACAACAACAATCATACTTAGCATAAGTGAAATATTGTAACCGAAATTATAGCGTACAATTGTCAGAAGGAAATAAGCTCTTACTTTAACTAATCGCTTTTCTAATTAGTTAAACATCTACAAGGTGTTCAAGTATTTCAAGAAGACTGAAAGAAGATAATATAAGGAACAAACGACTTACTTACTTACTTATTCCATACACCCACCACAAAAAAGAGATAATCTACAAACGGTCATTCCTACTAAACACAATTATCAAATACATACATCAAAAGCGATAAGGGGGCATCCATTAATTACGTGAATTTAAAATAGGGGGGAAAGGTCCAACGAAATCTCACCAAATCTCATTCAAACCGAGGGGGGGGATAATCGAAAATCTCACGTCAACTTCAAAAAATATGAAATATTACAGATAAAAAAAATATTTTGGGTGTTCGTTTTGCCCGCTAAAATAAATTTCATGGCTATTAATATCATGTAGTACGAGAGTAATATAAAAAAAAAAGAAAAAAATGGTGACTGTCTTCCTGCACTACCAGAAATCCCAGATGACATGTGTCCAATTATTTCGATCGAAAAAGTACTCGAGTCTCCATGGATTGAGTAAAAATTAAAAAAAAAGTGTTGTTGTCTGTTTTTACNTACGAGAGTAATATAAAAAAAAAAGAAAAAAATGGTGACTGTCTTCCTGCACTACCAGAAATCCCAGATGACATGTGTCCAATTATTTCGATCGAAAAAGTACTCGAGTCTCCATGGATTGAGTAAAAATTAAAAAAAAAGTGTTGTTGTAATCTGTTTTTATTTTGAATTTTATTTAATTTAAATAAATTAACTATAGTATACCTGAACGATTTATTATTTTCCCGAATAATAAAAATAAATTGTTTCGGGAAGACTAGGTAGGAATAATGTAAGCACGTTTAGATGTTGACTGCCCGGAGGCCAGTACCGTAGTGTCCCCCGCAAGTGCTCACCAGTCCGCCGTTAGTCAGCTACCCCTCAGCTCGTTGCTGATTGGCTGCTGCCTATAGAACTCTACTGGCCAATGGCAATCACTTCCAGAACACCTTTCCCTTTTTATTTAACACAAAGTACATTACAATTACAAACAAGTAGTTTTTTCTTAATCTAAATTATCTATGTCTATATTTACATAATCTTTCATCCATACCGGTTATCTTCTGACTCTTTCCGGTCTTACTATATTTTCGACAACTTGTTCTCTATTATTACGCTGAGCTCCACCCCGTTGTTTATCAATAATTTGTTCCCTACCAATGTCACGAGCTACAGCTTCTCGTTCGTCTTGCTCCCTTTCTGCGTTATTTTCTGCAAAATCAGGAACCCCATTGTTGTCTTGTACTACGCTAGTTGCAACCGGCCAGCTTGATCTCAACCCTGAATGTTTAACAGCAGATTCTATATTACTATTCAACTTATATGGAGCTTCGATCAGATGCCATCGATTTTTCCGATATAATCGATTATTATTACCTATTTTTATCAAATACTAGTTTGGTAGGTAGCTTCGCTGGGCTACTGTGCCGTATCTCCGTAGGTCTATAATCCACACTGCATCGCCTACATTTAACTGTGACATATTTCTCGACCGATGTCTTTTATTATAAATTTCGCTTTGTTTGGTTTTACTACTACTTTCCCTAGCTTGTACTTCGCTGTCTTTTATAAAAGTCTTTAGTTTACTTGGAAGAAATGGAACCGTGGATCGTATTTGTAGTATCTATAAGTTATAATAGTTATAGATAGAGGGATATAGCAATTTCCTCCTTCCTTAACGCGAGCCTTCAGTTTCCGCCTGGGCATACGGTAATGTACGAGCCTACAATAAAGAGCTACGGTGTTGACTTAAAATTATTATTGTCTTTTATTCACATACCTGCCCTCAAACATTACAATTGGTGACGGGTTCCCTATTATGTTCCCATTTTTTCCTGTTTTTGTTATTTGAAATCCAACTCTGAATTTTACAGGTGTATACTGTTTTTTTTGTTATTAACAATCGACCAACGTTTCGTTACCCCGCTTAGGATCTTTATCAAAGCCTAAATATTATTATTTTTAGGCTTTAGTATAAAAGTATTAATAACTTAGTTCGTACTTAACAGCTGTTATGTTAAAAGTATTCAACTTCCTTCTATGGCTAAATTAATTATGAACATAATTTGAAATAGATCCAANCCGAGTCTTGCAAAAATATGTTTGCAAACTTCAATAGTCTCTTTTTCTGATAAGTGTTTCAATGGAAAAACTTCAAAATAACGGGAATAATAATCTGAAATAAATAAATACCATTTTTCTAATTTAAACAAATCTAGCTGTTTTCCTGGAACGTACTTTACTGTATCGCATCAATCGCATCCTAATTCTCAGCAGTCTCGGCGTCAAGTCATTGATCGGTTTAGTTTGCAAAACTTGGATTAAAGGCTTATGATCTGTTTCTAATACTATATTAATTCCCGTAATAAAATCTTTAAATCTTTCTGCTGAATAAGCTAAACTCAAACCTTCTTTTTCTATCTGGCTATATTTTTGCTCTCCCACCGTAAGCTTTTTTGACATATAAGCAATTACTTTTCTTTCGGCCGTAGCTTCTTCCTGAATCGAAGCTCCCCCGATCCCATAACTTGACGCGTCTGCTTGAATAATGATTGTTTTATTATAATCGAAGTGAGTTAATACTGGCGCATGCTGTAATACAGTTTTTATATTATCGAACGCTTCCTGCTGTTTATCAAACCAGACAAATTGTACATTATCAGGTAACAATGAATTTAACGGTTCTATAATTTCAGATTTATTTGGAATAAACTTAGCTGCATAATTTACCATTCCTAAAAATTGCATAACATTTAATTTATTTTGTGGGACTGGAAATTCTTTGATGGCTTTAACTCTTTCAGGAAGAATACTGATACCTTCTTTTGAGACTCGGTGTCCCAAAAACGTTATTTCTTCTACCCCAATACGACATTTATCCCTATTAATAGTAACACCAGCTTCTTTTAATTTTTTCAAAACTTGATCCAAGATTCTGTCATGTTCCTCCACGGTTTCTGCGAAAACCACTATATCTTCCGCGTGCGTCTCCACCCCTGTAATTCCTGCAAGGATTTCAGAAAATTCTTTAGAAAAATGTTCTGGTGCAATATTTATACCGAAAGGTAGTCTTTTATACATAAACCGTCCAAAGGGAAGTATAAATCTCGTTAAATGTTTACTATTTTCATCTAACTCGACTTGGTGAAAACCCGCCGTTGCATCAAGTTTTGAAAAAATTTTCCCTTTTCTTAACCTTGCTAAAGACACGTCAACTTTTTTCATTGGAAAAACTGTTCTCTTAACGTTTTTATTTAACATTGTATAATCGCAACAAACCTTATACCTGACCCTTTTGGAACACAAACAATGGGACTACACCAATCTGTTGGAACATTTACTTCTTCTATTACATCTAGTTCTACCAATCTGTCCAGTTCGGTTTTCAAATTATTTTGCATTTATTTTTCATTTTACCTAAACCATTAAATAATTCCGGATATTTCTGGAAAGGATTTATGCTTGATTTTCGGCTGCTAGCACTATTCACATGATTAATTCTTTTAAGTAATTTAAATCTTTTGATTTCGTTTCTGCCTAACAAAGGTATTTTTAAATCTTTGAACATAAGCTTTGAAATTACAAAGTCTTTTATGTAAAACTTTGAGATTAACATAACCTACAACCGCAAGTCTATTTTCATTCGGGCCGAACACAGACAGATTTGTTTTGTTTATTTTACAATCTTTCGGTACCATTTTACACGGAATACATGATATATCGGCCCCAGGGTTCAATAAAAATGTCACTCACCTCAAATTCTGACTGTTTCGCTTCGTCGCCCGGAGTATAACCTATAAATCTGACGTCTGCGCTGTCCGTCTCGTACGCATTGTTGCCGATGGCTCGTACTGCTTTGCTGCTTCTGTCTTTGCTTCTGCACACACGTTCCCAGTGTCCTTGTCTGCCACATCTTCTGCAACTCGCGTTTCTCGCCGGGCAGGCGAACTGATGTGCCGCTAATCCGCAGCGTCCAAAACGCTCCGACCCTTGCGCCCTCTGCTGTGACAATCTGCTGTTCGACGCCTGGATTTTATTTACGGATGCTTCCTCCATTGTCCCTGCCGTTTCCGACTGCTTTGCCACGGCTTCTGCCTGTCGCGCCATCTGTATTGCTTTCTGCAAAGTGAGGTCGCTCAACAGTTGCATCTGTTCTGAGGCCTTCACATCTTTTACGCCGATCACAATCCTGTCTCGAATTAATTCGTCTCTCAAAGTTCCGTACTCACATTTATCTCTCAGTGTATGTAGCGCTGTGATGAATTCGTCCACCGGCTCCCCGAATGCTTGCACTCTTGCGTTGAACTTTGCGCGCTCGAACACAATGTTTTTCTTCGGATGGAAATACTCGTCGAAAGCCTTGCTAACTGTAGCAAACGTGGCCGTTTCCAGTGAAGCGCTCGGGATCACCTGCTTTAATATCTCTTCCGCTTTCTCTCCCGCACAATAACAAAACAAATCGATTTTTTCTTTATCTGATTTGCTCTCCAGACCCGAAATAGATAAATATCTTCCGAATCTTTTCGACCAAACTGGCCATTCCTCCGGTGCGTTAAAGTTAAAAGCACATGGCGGACTCACTCGGATCGGTGCTGCTGTCGTTTCCGGCATTTTGTTTGTTTGTTTGCTTTTTTTTCCTTCTTCCGCCGATTAGAAATGGCTGTAGATCTTGTCCTTGGATTTCCCGGTTAAACTTTTCTGGGTCCCACTTCTGACACCATGTTTCGGGAAGACTAGGTAGGAATAATGTAAGCACGTTTAGATGTTAACTGCCCGGAGGCCGGTACCGTAGTGTCCCCCGCAAGTGCTCACCAGTCCGCCGTTAGTCCTCAGCTCGTTTCTGATTGGCTGCTGCCCATAGAACTCTACTGGCCAGTGGCAATCACTTCCAGAACATAAATCAAGTTTAAAATATTTTTAGCGTCAATCTCACGTAAGGGGTGGGGGGTCTTGGCAAATCTCACCTAAGGGCGGAAGAGTCTAAAATGACTGAAAAAGAGCTTACGTAATTAATGAATGCCCCTTAAATAGAAAAAATCGTGTTCTGAGTCACGGTGTTGAGAGGCTGTACGAGGTTCAACAAGAATCAATCATCAGTTATAGACCGTGGCATACGTATTAACGCGGAGATGCGTTATTACAGAGAGTATTTGGAGAAGATTGCATTCACATAATAGGGAACGAACTTCTTTACATGTAAGTCGTTTGCTTGCTTATATTATTGCACATTACATTGTGTGATATTAATAGGAAATGTGTATAATTTAGAGGTCCCGGCCGTAGAGGTTCCCGAAGATTTCGGGTTAGGAAAAATCAATCGAACATCTAAAATGCCCATGCTATGTTTGTCTTCAATATTGAGATGGTTCACCAATAGCCTTGACCGCATTTAAAACCATTTCTCAGCAAGGAAGTCCTCGCTGGGGTATAGATGACCGTACAATGTATCGTTACATTGACATTGTGCTTACATTACCCATAAATTAGTATCATGTCAGAAAGTTCTGCCTTACTAAACGTCATTGTAACTACTATGCCCTTTTCTACACTGATCTATCCTATGATTCTGACACACTGACCTAATTCCAATCAAACCGACCAACTACATACATACAAGTCTACAACATTAAAAGAACTGTTGGATGAAGTCAATTTTTTTCGAATAATCACTTTCATCAATGTTTTCTCCTATGTGAATAAATTCAAACACTTTGAAACTTTAAAAGTGTATTATACAAGAAAGAACCATGAATATTTACAATTATAACTAGTTGCTTTCAGGGAGATTGTTGCACTGAAAACTTAATATTAAAAGGATAATAATTACACCTCTGATTTCCCTACCAACTACAATTTTAACAATAGAAATATAACCGGTAACAAATACCTATGTTGTTGATGTAAAGAACTATATACCTATATAAATCTAACTACCGATGGTACATTTAATTGTCGTTACTTCCAAATATACTTTTAATGGGGTGGGTTCAATTGTCCTATTGTGTACGAACATTCCATAACTAGGTAAATATAAAAGTCACTAACACCATTATAAGCACTGAACAAGAACAAAGAGCTACTATTAGACCGATTGTAAAATAAACATCGTCAATCACACTTCTCAATCTAATCTAACAAATAACAAACAATGCATGAGCATTGTAGAAGAAATGCAACGCGGATGCCACTAAGTACCAGGTTATTGAATACGGTGTTGCGTTGTCGCACCATCTAGAATATTCTAGATTGATTGCAACAGTTGCACACATTCTGGAGTTTTCGGGATCATTTCAGAAATTTTTAGAACTTTCCAAAAGGTCTCATAAGCACAGATATATATTTTGTCACATTTTCGCCACCCACAACCACCCACTTCTACCCACCGCGACCAAACTCTCTTACATTAAGCAGGAGACCAAGGGGTATTTTCCGCCCCAACGGGAAATTGATAGGAGTTGGTGGTAATGGAGAAAATCTTGTTTTTACGTACGCACATTAGCATTTTATATATATATTTAGATATTTAGATTAGTGACGCTAGTGGTTCGTCGTTGGATTCAGTTTCAGGCCCATACACATCATCAATATGCAGGCGCGGTTTCGCATTAATGGTAACAAAATCTAGAGTACCGAGCACAACATGATTGCAGACCTCACGATCACAGAAACAGCTTAAGCTCTTCATTGTCAAGTCATTGGGACGAAATATACTTCCTGTAGCTTGACTGACCTTCATAGTGCCTGAGAAAGCTTTTAAATTTCCGGTTGCTTCAAGTTCTACTTCTTTATTTGAAATATTTTCGTCATCAATGGTCAAAACTTATATTGGGACAGTTTTTCTGGAGGGCGTTCGTCAAATCTTCCAGCGACGAAACGTCGTTACCAGTTGCAACAAGGCTATCCGCGGTCCTTTTGCATGTCGCACCTACTCCATGAGGAGCACCCTTGCTGTGACCGACCTCGTGGTAATTCCATGTGAAATTTACGAGATTTGGAAAAAAATCTTGCAATATTGTTGCGAATGTATGAAACATAATTTTATTACGGTATTGTGTGACCGGTCCATCACTTAGGAAATGCAAATTTTCAATTTATTTAGGAAGGTTGTCGAGTATAAGCTGTAAATGTGCCCAAATTGCTGATGGTGTGTGTGACAAATTTTTTGATAATGTGCAATAACAAGAGCATTTTAACTCACCATCCTTTTATTTGGTGTAAACCATCACCGTATGGATGCTCAGTTGTTCTCTCGATCCTCCAAAATGAAATGATTGCACTTCTTCAGCGTATTTAGTTTGATAATTTTCACTAAAGTCAAGGTGATTAATAGCATCTTACTCTGTCAGGGTTTTCTTTTTTGATTTTACAGCCATATATTGATGCACTATATTGAACTCGTGCCGAAGAAAAATTTCTATTTTACTTTCCAACTCTGAAATTAAATCTCGAGGGTATATTTTTATTGTGCTTTTTACACACTTTTTAATTTTTCGCGACATTTTAGTTTTTGCATCGACATAATCTTGAGGTACAGATTGCCACTTTTCATAGAGTAATGGAATTGAATCATTAAATTCTTTATAGCAAAGTGTGTTGTTTTTACAGCTCGCACAACATCTCGAGACATTTTTCGTTATATCTATCGCAACAAATCGTATTTAGAGACCCACGTGGTTTGATAGTTTATATTGCTTGGTGTAGACAATTCAACTGTCGTGGTCGGCACCACTCTTTTGCATATAACCGTACAGTGCAATTTTGCATCATACTGTACAGTTACCTGGCTGGCCGCGCAGACGTCAAACCACCCCAAACTTAACCTAATCTAACCTAGCAGAACTCTTCAGGGCTCTTAAGTGGAATTACCAGCCACTACTCGGGGCGCCGGCCGATCGCACACTGTTCGTTGGGAAAAGGTGAAAGTGTTTTCCTTGTGTAAATAATCTTTTCTTTTTCTTGTCGAAAATGCCCAGACAGTGACGAATTTCGAATGGGTTCTTGTTTTACTATTCCCCTTTGTGTATATATTGTGTTCTTTCTCTCTTCTATGTATATATCGCGTTCTTTTCTCTCTAAATATATGTAAATACTGTAAAAATATACTGCATACTTTCTTTCCTTTTACTGCTCGGCATATCCAAGCTCATGCTCACACACACCCCCCCGAGAGCTAGACGGACGACACAACAATAAATGGGAGTTACTGTGCGTTATACACAAGCATGTGTTACGTTTGTCACAGCGTGACTGGACAACCCAAAAAGGACGGAACTTGTAGAAAAGGACATAAGAAATTTTAATGTGGGATTTCGCAAACAACGACTTTTTTCCGGCGCACACTCTACTATTTGAATCTATTTCCATGAATTTTTCAATTATTTTTCTCAAAACTTTAGTTTAATTAATTTAATTTCGCTTTTATTTTCGTTATAGGTTTCAATATATTTTCTTTTTAATATGAAATATTCTCAATTTTTACCCACTACACACTTCCTCAAATTAATGAGGAAAAATTCGTTGCTGTTGTCACACCCCCGCCGGGAATCGAACCCGGGCTCTTTGGCTTTACTCGCCAATGGTTTTTGCTAAGCATATTGGTGAACCACACTATAATATCCTCAAAAAGCATTGCAAAGGACTTGTAAATTAAAAAGTTTTTCCAAAAAAACTTCCGTGCATTTACACTGCACTTAATGTAATTACTTTTCAAGACAATTATCTAATGATTTGATTCAATGTTACATTCTATTAAACAAAACGCATACATAAAGTATTCTTCGAATCTCATTGAAATTTGTAATAAAGTTATAAAAAAAATTCCACATTCCACGTAAATGACAAGATAAACGATCTACATATATTTTTTATCGTGTCTAAAGATTATGAGTCTGAATTCTTTACAGAAGATTATTAATGCTATTCCGAGAAAAAGGGCATACTTTTTTTTTAGTTTAATTAACCGAAGGCGTACAGGCAGTTTGATAACTTTATCATTTCATTGTCTTAAACGGTTCGAAATAAAAATTATCAAATGTACATTAAGGAAACACAGCTCAGTTGAACGTAACGCTCAACCATTCTTTAAATGAAATTAGATTAGGACTAATAACAACATTCAATCGAAGCTACTGATTGTAATCCTAATTAGAAAATACAACTTAAAGTAATTAACATTTTATTCTAGAAAATTGTTGTTGTCATTGCGTTTGTCTTCGTAAGTTATATAAATCTCTGTAAGATAAGAAAAGCATTTTAGATAAGGTATTATTTATAAAACGGAACAATCAGAGCCAAAAAAGGGTGAAATACATCTATTTACCACATAAAATTTAGAAGCGTTCGAAATGTAGTATAACAAGCGAGTAAACAGGAGGAGAACAGATGTTACTGTGGAAGTCAACGAGAAATAGGCAAGATAGGTTGGTTTGGTTAGGTTAGGTTGGTTTGGTTAGGTTAGGTTGGTAGGTTAGGTAGAACACTTTCTCAGGCACGAAAAGATTATTCGAGAAATATTAGAAGCAGACAAAGGAGTTAAGAGAACTGGAAGTAGACCTAGATTAGATTACTGGTCACAAATTATTCTAGTTTTAGGGAAATACGAAGATTTTCTCAGGATTGGAAAAAGTGGAGGTGCGTGTCCAACTAGTCTTAGGACTGACAACCTTATGATGATGCTGATAAAGTTTATTTCGCCCGTTTTGGCCCTGATTGCTCCACGTATTATTACTGCAAAGGGAAGAAATGGAATCTGATTATTTGAAATATTATGTCTTCATATGATTTGGTTTACGTACTTTATACTGTTCCATGAACACTGATATCATTTTACTTTTAGTTGAGCTATTGTCAAAGTTTTTACCGTTTTTTATAAACGTCACAGAATTTGCTTTCTATCTTACCTGGACAGACATCTTCGCTTTCCAATTCGTAATCTGCAAAAAAAATATTGAGGTACATCAATACAGCATAGTTATTACAAAAAACTGCCTTCGATAACGAATACTTCATTTATAGTTACTTCATAAAGCACTTTAAAATGTATTGGAAATGCAATGATCATTTGGCGAAACATCTTAACAACAAATGTGAATTAGTTTGTGTTCGTTTCACAATTTTATTTCAATTTTTGACGGTCGTTTCGGTTAGTATACCAGTTTCAAAAGAGTACTCACATTAAAACCTAATCTATAATATAGATTCTGTTGTTAAGTACTATTTCTATTTTACAAACAAATGTATAGTACCTAACCTAGTAGAAATATATTAAAAAAAAATTTCTTTCAGTCTAAAGATAGTTGAATAAACCGAAACGTAACAAAAAACATAAACTTGTTTCATTATTTTACCGCCACCCTGGAAAAAACAGTATACAGTAAAAGTTCCTTATTCACGGTTTCCTTATTTGTGGGTGAAAAAATTGCCACCCAGTTCGTGTATTCGCGGCTAAAACTTTTATTATTCACGGATGCAATAGGCACACAGAAAAGGAGTCGGTGTCATTTATTAAGGGGATTGACCGCGATAGACCGCTCGTACCTAGTGTGAATTTTTCCGAAAACATGGTTCCTATTCTAAACATTGCGATTTAACACTGCGTGATTTTTTTGAATGGTAACAGACAAAGGTGTACACTAACTCGGTACGTTTTTGGTTTTCAATAATATGGTCATTAAAAAAGCTTTTACAAGTGCTTAAAGTTGATGCTTCTTGTAGGACACGTATTTGCAATAGAAATTAAAAAAATAAAAAATGGCCTTCGACAGGCTTTATCTATCTTACTACAAAATTGCAAACCTCTGTTCCAAGTATTAAACTCATTATATCTACAGCCGATAAGCACTCTACGGCGCGTGTACTACTGAATCCTCTTAATGGATCGGCATCTTTTGAGCATGTACTGGTGTGGTGGTACGTGCCAAGGCAGCTTTTATAAAAGATGTAACCGAGTGAACTAATTTAAAAAGGCAGATCAGAACCATTAATTTTAATTGCGAATTTATCAATACATTTATTTTATTTTGATGCATATTGGTTTTATTTTGGAACCTTAGAACGTATCCCCTATGATTCCATAGTAATTATCATTCCATATCCACGGTTTCTGTATTCGCGGCATATTTATGGAACCCCGCGAATAAAGAGCTTTTACTGTAACTTAAATACTAAATGCTTCCAGATAATATATTTAAAAAGGGGAATAATGAGAATGTAATCTGATTATTCGTGGCAGCATTGCGTTTCTGGATAGCTTTCGATGTTTCTATGGTTTCAAAGAGGTCTAACTTTTTTCCTTTATTATAATATTATGCAAGAGTTTAAAATTATTAAGATACATGTTATGATTGCTTAACGATTGGGAAAAGTAGTATGACTGTTTCTCTTGTAATAGATGTAGATGTTCACTTCTTTTAAATTTAATGACTGCCAGTTTCTCAAATGTATTTATTCAATTTATTTGATAAACTCCGTTTTTGTTGAATAAAAGAAATTCGAAGTGGTCTGTATTCTGTCGAAGCTGCCAGACACGGATCGCGATTTCGATTTTGTTGGAACGCATCAGCGCGTCGCAGATAGTTTCGACAGAACACAGACCAATTTTACCTGATGTCTTAACAGCGCGTTTTACAAAATCCCACAAATGGCGCGGTAAACGCCATCTGTAGTACAATCCTACATTTTAGGAACACGTATTCTCAACAAGTTCCATTATGGTAACGTGCCTACCACGTAGTGGTGAGCTACGCCGGGATCCGTTTCAACCATTTATTAAAATGGAACTTGTTGAGAATACGTGTTCCTAAAATGTAGCATCGTACTACAGATGGCGTTTACCGGGCCATTTGTGGGATTTTATAATCCGTTGGTCTTGTAGTAGATCCATCTTATTCCCATTATTTAAAGGTAGCGTGCTCAAATTTAACTTGTGCTAACGTTTAACTTAATATAATAACATAATTTATTGCATATACGTGGTAAAAAATTAATGAATTGATATTGTTTACCGGGCCATTTGTGGGATTTTATAATCCGTTTGTCTTGTAGTAGATCCATCTTATTCCCATTATTTAAAGGTAGCGTGCTCAAATTTAACTTGTGCTAATGTTTAACTTAATATAATAACATAATTTATTGCATATACGTGGTAAAAAATTAATGAATTGATATTGTTTATCGTTCTTTTTCGTTCGGAAAGTACAGAAAAATAAAATTGTGAAGTAAAGCAGCCATTTTCTTATCTTAATCATATTCACTCTATTTTGTTTTCGATGAGAATTACTCAAAAAGAGAAGGTAGCATTGTTAAATTGTTGCAAAATTACGGGAGTTGAAGCAGTCTCTTGCATCTTGGGTGGTATTGACGATGTAGTAGTTAAAGCGTCAGCTAAGGCCGGAAATTTTCAGTCACCAGAAGCACTTCACCTTTATTTGAGTACCTTGCATGACCTACGACCTTCAACAAGCAGACCGATAGCTAAACCTACTTATAGAAATGATCGGCGGTTGCAGTCAGGAGGAAAAAGAGATGGCCGACAAAACGAAGACTATGCATCAAAATGCTTTAAATGCGGAAAATCCGGACATCGGTTCAAAGATTGCCAACTAAAACGATGCGACTATTGTCGTAATACCGGGCATTTGGAGAATGAATGTCGTATAAAAAAAAGGAAGAGGGGAGAGGAAGTGAAATCTATAGCATGACTAGGCGTTAACAAGGACGATCACTCTGTTTCACCAAATGCAAAATATTTTAAGGACGTAACTGTTAATGATCAATCATCTAAAGCATATATAGATTTTGGAAGTAGCTGTATAGTTATTAAATTAAGTGAAGTTCAAAGGTTAGGTTTAAGTTACAATACTACTAAACAAATAGTGATTAAGGGTTTTGGAAACGGGACATGTGTAGCATTAGGAACAACAAAATTTTTATTAAGTATAGATAGTGTTAAAGCGGAAGTGTGCGCTCACGTCGTACCTAACTTTATATTAGAAGTGCCTATTTTAGTAGGGCACCCATTTACTGAACTTCCAGGCGTCGTGGTGGTCAAAGATAACAAACAGTTAATTATAAACGAGGGTGATATTAACAATATCGGGAATGTTTTTTCTAGAAATCAAAAAATAGAATTGTTTGCTAAAAACACAGTTTTCATTCCTAAAGAACATGTGGTAAATGTTGTGGTTGAAGCAAGAGGTAGTGAAATTAGCGGCGATTATTTTGTGGAGTCAAGTTTTAGACTAGAAAGAGGCAGAGAGCNAAAAATAACGAATAAAGAAATTACGTTACCTAAAAGTAACGCTGAAAGTGTCTTCATATTGCTTCTTGATAAGAGAGGACCTATAAATTAGTGAAGGTACAAGTTTCACAGGTATATGCTAATTTAATGTTTTTAATGCGTTTTGAATTGATAATAAAAACACAGAGCTGTCTCGAAGATTAAAAATTAAATGTTTTAAATTGGGTAATAAAATGGTCCAAATACAAAAAAACATTTACGCAATTAGAGAATAAAGGTTAAACACTGCCCAATATAATATTTTTTCCAAAATAATTCTTTTTAGTCTGATTGTTCTGCTAATTCGAATGCACTTTATTATTACAAATACACTAAGAGGAATTTTTTTTTACTGTCGACACTTTTTTCGTTCACTTCTAATACGTGGCTGTTATCAGTGTAAATCACTTAAAATTTTATAAAAAAAGTGACGCGTGCACATTTTTATCGACTACATAAGATAATAATTTTCTGAGAAATGATTACAGATGAAGCCGTACAGTAAAGTATGCATTCGAAAATAAAAAGAGAAAAATCCAGTACGGCATGTTTTACTTACTATAGAAGATTTATATATTAATACGTGAATAAAAATTCACATAGACTTTTACCAAACATAAATATTTTGTTGCCAAAACTTTCCTATTCTGATTAAGTTTTAATGTTTTTCTTGTTGTGGTCCAGTCGGTAGAGAATTTTCCCGACATAAATTACGTTACGTAGGGGTCGTTCCAGCTGTAACTGTTTATAAAGAAAATAACCCCCTTCTCTACAACAATCAATAAAGGGTTAAAAATGAATTTTTTCATTTGCCTCTAACGGGATATGAAGATCTCAACCTTTACGAAGAGAGTGAACCATGTGCAACTAAAAATGTTTACCTAAAAAAGTAATGACAATAATTTTTCATCTCTGTTGGAATAAACAATTAACAATATCTCAATAATAAATTGAGCAATTTACGTCCACAAGAACTAATTCGAATCCAAATTCAAAAACCATCACTTCAATGTGTTAAAGTCATTAAAAAAGTCATTTTTGTGATAAACAATCAATTTACAAAAAATTGCAATTTTTTACGATTTTTTGGAATTTCTGCAATAACTAATTAACAAAATTAATCGGACCACGGCTCAAATTAAAGTTTCTAATTTCTCTACAATTTTTATTTGAGACTTATCTTTCTAAGATCTTCTTTTAGATCTAAAAACCTGGTTTTTGCCAACCAGGCTTTCACGGCCGACGTCTGTTGCGGAAACTGTGATCGGGCTTTCTGGCCGTTGTCTATGGATTTATCGACGGTCGCTGAGTGGATAGTGTTCACCGAACGACTGTCAAGATACAATTTACGTACGCAACGACCTTTTGATCAATCTCGAAAATGCCTGCCACAGTTGCAGGCGAAACGTCGGGAAGGAATTAATATTACGGTTTGTGATATTGTCCATTTCATTTATGTTTTTATTTAATTTTAACAAAAAACAATTATACGTAAAGTTATACCATATAATAAATGCTTCTACATACCAACGTGAATCATTGTCCAGGCGGACGTTCTTTGATGCATAGGCACCAGTCCGGGGTTCTTCCATGGACATAATAGCAAATGAGGAAGAAATATCAGAAAGTGACATACCTACTGGAAATGATTAGGTATACTGTTAAAAATGAGTTAATCAAAAAGGAAGAAAGGGAAACGAGTAAATATAAAGAATTATTGAGAAAATGAGAAAAATAAGGGAGAAATAGTTAAGTATATAAAAAGATAAATTGAAGTGTGAAGTTAAAGAGCGGGTAATAGAAGATAGAAGAAATAGATAAATGAAATAAAAAATACGGAGTATAAAATTAATGTGGTAGAGAAGGTTATGAAAACAATAGAAAACAGAGAAGTTGAATATCACAGCTTCTGGAATGACAAGTTGGAGGTTACTGCTAATAGAAGGTGTGACTAATAAATGTGCGGAGCTTGCAGGAGGTGGTAGGGCACTATACGTAAAGCAGGAAAATCAAATAGATGCCACGTCCAACAGTTCATTCGAAACTTTCGAGAGAAACGTATTTGAAAATACATACCGGGAAAGGCCAGTCTGACCCTGTTAATCACGCATTCACTGTTTTTGCACTTACAATTCTGCATGTATCAAAGATTATTGATTTTTGTATATACGTAAGTTTATGCAGTTTCGACTCGGCTAGGCTAGCACATAATATTTTAGGTATAACGCCTATTGATGATATTATTATTGGAATAATTCGGAATGTGTTCTGATTCCACATTTCTTTCATTTATCAGCCAAAGGAATATATTCCTGAATATTGTTAATACGTTTTTGTTTAAGATTTTCGGTGTTTGGCACAGCAACGTCTTTTAGTTAGGTTATATTGGTTTCTTCTTAGTGTGATGTCAGGTCTGTTATGATTATGTCGCTTTTCCAATAAAACTTGACTATAAATTTTTCTGATACATTTTGCGGTTTGTATTTGTAGTGTAGTTTAAACTTTTTGATTAACATTAACAGTGAATGTTTCCGTAGAAAAAAAGAAACCTAAAAATAAAATTCTAAATTATAACTTACAAACTACTTAAATAACAATGATAATAATACAATAAGAAGTATAATTCAGTGACTGTCTAATTTTCAATGTTACTAAATAAAATTTTAATTCATTTTAGTTTTAAGTAGTCTAGATATTAGGAACAATCGAATTTTTCAATTTATTTTTCCTTTGGTTTTAGTTAGGAATTTTAGTTCATTTGGAAAATTATTAAATATCTTTG
>NW_020438925.1:792072-836488 GCF_000699045.2 Agrilus planipennis
CCATGGAGGCCGGAACTCCACAAGGTTCGCCGCTATCGCCACTATCCCTCTACACAGCGGACACACCGACGTCCAAGGACACTACGCTTGCCCTGTACGCCGACGACACCGCAGTCATGGCTAAGTCGATTGTTCCCCATGTGGTAACCAATCGCCTTCAGACAGCTGCCGATGAATTAGAGGACTGGTGCAGGAAATGGCGAATAGCGGTTAACCCGGAAAAGAGCTGTGCTCTTTTCCTCACCAAGCGACGACACACACCGGACCGCAGCATCACCCTCTTCGGCCGCCCGATCCCGTGGAAAACCGACGTCAAGTACCTAGGTGTCAAGCTAGACAGCGGACTAACTTGGAGAAGTCACACCGACTACTGCGTTGGTAACGCATCGGCAGTGATGTCTCTCTTGTTCCCGCTATTGAACCGAAGGAGCAAGCTCAGTCTCAGAAGTAAGCTACGACTATACATTTCGGTCATTCGACCGATAATGACGTACGCCGCACCAGCGTTCTCATACGCAGCCAAGACACACTTGAACAAACTTCAGGTTGTGCAAAACAAGGCACTGAGGCTTGCCACGGATGCTCCTTGGTTCGTTTCCAACGCGACGCTTCACCGGGACTTGAAGGTACCATGGATTGAGGACGTCCTGTCAGAGATGGCAACGAAAGCGTTTGCAACCTGCCAAGCCCACCAGAACGCGCTGGTACGCGAAATGGTAAGCTACAACGAGCACGTGCCCTGGAAGCACAAGCGACCAAAAATGGTAATGAATTAACATCCTAGCCATTCTAACACGTTGTAGTATGTAAATATACATATATATACTAACCATTTCGTTATTGTTAACATTTATTAACAAATTGTTATATTTATTACAGATTATATATCTATTTATCCATATACTTTACACAAACCGTAGTTTCAGATGTCCAGACCCATATGTACATTTGTCCCCTATACAGACAAATTGTGGTTCTTAATTTTTGTAAATAATCATACGCGAAAGTTTAAAAATGTCACAGATTTCAAGGAAAAGACAAAAGACTGGAACTTGAAGAACGAGGGGTTTTAGTGAGTAAAAATCTCACACTACCACGCATATAGAACCAATTGCGTGGTGCCTTTTGAAGGTTTCCCCTCTAGCCAATGGCACAAAAAAAAAAAAAAAAGCTACGCCTTAGCTACCGGTACGCACTAGTCTGGTACGCCTTAGCCACTATTTCTCGACGGCTTCCCTCTTAGCCACGAGGGTCTACTACGACAACCTTCGGCTACTCTTTTAGCCAGGGTCAACGACGCATGGCTCGGCTACGCTTTGGGCCAGCTATCGCCGGATGTAGATAGGTATATCTGCATTATTTATCAGGACACATTGTACGAATGCCGCGCCATCGTCGAGGAGCATCTACCCGTCGCTGGAGACAACGGAGAGGTCGTCACCAAGGACGCATCCAGGGACCGCCCCAAGCCTTGTTTCCCTAACAACTGACCCAGGTTTTTCAAAAGCTCCGGGATACCTACGGCCCGCTTCCCGAGCCCCGTCAGCCATCCAGTGTGCCCAAGGATCCCCGGAAGCCGCCGTCACCGCGACTACCTCCGTTGCCTGCGGTCTCGCCGCTCCCAGCAATGCCGAAACGCGCACGACCACCTTCAGGGCTGCGCTACACTCCTGTGCCGCAACTCGTGTCACCGCTCCCTGCGACACCTCGCCGGCATGTCTACCGGCTCCGCCGAATCAGCTTTGATTAGGTTCGTGCGTGATTGTGTTGTGAGTGCCCCGGACGGTCATTAGGTTAGGTTATGTGTATACATCTAGGATGCTAATCCTTCTTGTGCCAATTGCAAAGGGAACCACCGCGCCACCTATCGCGGCTGTCCCAAGGTTCCCAAAAAGACCTCCCCTTCACCCCCCAAGAAAACCGTCACTCCCGTTGTTTCCCAAGGCACAAAAACTACCGCCCATCCTTCGGCTACCACTTTGGCAGCACCATCCCAAATGTCCTACGCCAAGGCAGTAAGAACCGCCCCCCCTACCCCCGCCCAAAAACGCAACACAAGCACTCCACCAGCTGTAGTTGCAATCCCAAGTTTGGAACAAAGACTTCAAGTCATTGTTCAAACCATGGTCGCCAGCATTGTCGCCGCCTTACAACAAACCACCAATGTCGAACACCGCCCAATCAGACAACCTTCGTATGGAAGGAATGCCCAAAGCATTAGAGGTAAATTGACTGAACTCGAACACTTCCTCGAGGATAAGTCAATCGGTGTTGCTTGCATCACCGAAACTCACTTGTCCAAAAAAATCAAACTTTTCGTCACGAACTCATCCAACAGAAGTGACCGTGAAAACCGCAATGCCGGCGGTGTCGCCATACTAGTTAGGAACTCATTAAAACACAGGCCTATCTCTTTGGCCACAAACTCTTTAGAAACAGTAGGCATCGAAGTTTCACTAACTTCCGGTCCTCTTAGGACAGGGACCTTTCTGAACTCCCCCCTCTACTCCCCCCAGGCGCTCCGATCATCGTTGCAGGCGACTTCAACGTTAAACACGTCTCTTGGGGCTGTCGACAAACAAATAATAAAGGTAACTCCCTTCTAGCCAAAATTCTTCAGTTCAACCTCACAGTTGAAGCACCATCTGACCCCACATTCCTCCCTACCCCCCACCATCAATCCTCTGACATTCTTGACATTTTCGCCACGAAAAATGTCACACTCTCCGCCGATCCTATCGTCTTAGACGCATTAAGCTCGGACCATCTCCCAGCCCTTATTGAAGTCGGCCGCCCAATCCTCAACCCCCCAAATCCAACCACGTCACTAGATTGGTTGCACCTTCGTTACATCCTGGAAAAATCTTCATTCAAGTGCACCCCAATTCGCACAATAGCGGAACTTGGCGAAGCTGTGAATCTCCTGTCAAACGAGATTACCAGCGCAGTCGAGCACTCCACTATCTTCCGCCCAACGCCTACCAAAGACAGAACCCTCCCAGCAGACATCCTTGACCTCCTTAAGAGGAAAAACAAGGCCCGACATCTGTGGAATAAATACCGCCCAACGTGCAGAGGTAAGCGCCCTTCAACGAGAACTAAAAACTCGTCTAACCGAATTCCGCAGCGCATCCTTCGACGACTATATCGTTCAGGCAGAAAAACATCCACGAGTCACCTGGAAAGTGATCCGTTCCCTTCATAACAGAGCTCCCCATCTTCCGCCTCTTAAACAGAACGGCTCCAACTATTCCTCAGACGAAGAAAAAGCTGCAATCTTCGCAGACTCATTGTGTCTCCAGTGCTCCCCACTACCAAGCCCAGTGGATCTTGCCGACTTTCACGAGCGTACCAAAGCCGTCTCCCAGAACTTCGTTCCCCTGGGTTCCGACTTTAAACACACGTCCCCACGAGAAATCTTTCTCATTATCCGCTCTCTAAAAAAGAGAAAAGCCCCTGGCGCTGACGGAATTGCTAACGGAGTCCTTAGAGTCCTGCCACCAAAGCGCGGCTCCACCACCTTCCTTTGGTCTGGAAAGAAGCCACTGTCATCTGTCTCCCCAAAAAAGGGAAGCCGCTCAGCTCTCCCTCAAGCTGCAGGCCCATCAGCCTTCTAAGTTCGCTGAGCAAAGAAGTAGAATTCGTCCTTCTCGTTCGGCTCTTAGACCACGTGGAGCAAAACAACCTTCTCCCTGATTTTCAACACGGTTTTTGCAGGCAACACGGCACCGGACACCAACTTCTTCGTGTCACCGAACACATCTCCGACAACCTCAACAAGCGGCGTCACACTTCCATGCTTCTTCTTGACGTCCAACAAGCCTTCGACCGAGTCTGGCACGAAGGTCTTATTTTCAAACTCATCGCCCTTAACATCCCACACTTTCTAGTTGGGGTTATCAGGTCCTTCCTCAAAGACAGAAGCCTTCGGGTCCGCGTTGGCTCTGCTCTTTCTGCCAGTAAACCCGTCACAGCCGGTGTCCCACAAGGCTCCAAGCTATCCCCTATTCTGTTTAACCTGTTTTGCGCGGACATGCCCTCCCACACTTCAATTCTGACTGCCTTGTACGCTGATGACATTGCTATCATAAACTCTTCAAGTATCATTCTCCAATGCACAGCAATAGTCAATAGGTTTCCACCCCAGCTCCTAAACTGGTATCGGAAATGGAAACTTTCCATTAAGGAGACCAAATCGGAGGCAATTGTCTTTTCCAGTAGGCTCCGAAAGCCTCCCTCCATTATTGTCAACAACCGCCCAATCAAATGGAGCACCTCTGTCACGTACCTTGGCGTCGTTTTAGACAGATGCCTAAACTGGCGGCCCCACATTAAAGCGACACGCAACAAGGCTCTTAGTGCATTCATCGCAGTTAAACCTTTCTTTCGAAACAACATCATCTCCCAACAGACCAAAATCCGTGCGTTTAACGCAATTATCAGGAGCATTTGCTCCTATGCCATTCCCGTCTGGCGCTGCGCCCTTCCCCATCGCCTAAAACCTTTACAAGGTACATACATGCGGATTCTTCGCTCCGCACTTAACTACCCGTGGTTCGTCAGAAACACCCAAATTCTGATGGAAACCGGTCTACCTTCTCTCCCCGAGGCTGCAATCACATTCGTGGCGAATCTTCGGGCCTCAGTGTCAGGCCACCCAAACCCCACCATCTCGGCACTCTCCAATTTCGCACCGAAACCCAACGACCGTTTCAGAAGGCCCCGTCACCTTCTACAATGAGCCGCCCTCTTCCGCTCAAATTTATTTCCTAGTTTCGCATTTTAGCGCGTGTGTCCACCCACCACAGCAGAGGTGGACCACCTACTCCCATTCCCACCCCAATACTCCCGTCCACCAACACTTTTAGCCGATTTCCCATTTCAACCCTATCCCTAATCCCCAGCTTTCCACTTGTCTCCCGGGGATGAAAACTCCACAGGGTTTACCTCCCCGCTCGAGGAGGGGTTTTAGTCGGTAAAAATCCGACACTACCCCCCTTCAGGTGGTGTCTTTTGAAGATTTCCCCTCCTCGACCATAATCTAAACAAAAAAAAAAAACTTCAGAAGGTGGATATGCCCCAGCTCCTAAACTGGTATCGTAAATGGAGACTCTCCATTAATGAGACCAAATCGGAAGCAATCTTCTTTTCTCGTAGGTTCCGAAAATCTCCCTCCATCATCGTCAACAACCGCCCCATCAAATGGAGCACCTCTGTCACGTACCTAGGCGTCGTCTTCGATAGACGCCTAACGTGGCGGCACCACATTACGGCGACCCGTAACAAGGCTCTGGGTGCATTCGTCGCACTTAAACCTTTCTTCCGTAATAAGAACATCTCCCAACAGACCAAAATCCGTGCATTTAACGCAATTATTAGAAGCATTTGTTCCTACGCCATCCCTATCTGGGGCTCCACCCTTCCCCGACGTCTTCAAATTCTACAAGGCACCTACATGCGGATTCTTCGTTCCGCACTCGATTACCCATGGTTCATCAGAAATTCACAAATTCTGAAAGAGACTGGTCTTTCTTCTCTCCCCGAGGCTGCAACCAAATTCGCAGCAAATCTTAGGGCCTCAGTGTCTGGCCACCCAAACCCAACTATCACGACACTATCCAACTTCGCCCCTAAACCAAACTACCGTTTCAGGAGGCCCTGCCACCTTCTTCACTGAGCTGCACACATAGGCTCACCATAGTTTCGAACTGTCAACTTTTGTTCTTTTCAGGTTCGAGCGGTTCCTTTTACGCTCTTTACTAGTTTCGCTTTTTCAGCGCGAGTCCCCACCCTACTTCTGAGATGGGGCACCTACTCTCAACCTCATCATCCCTCCCCAAGCATTCCCATCCCCATTTTTACATCTCCCTCTCCCTTATATCCAAATATTTCCCTTGGGAGTAACAGCTTTATAGTTGAAATCTCATCTCGAGGAGGTGTTTTCGGTAGGCGCTACGTCGAATCCGACACTACCCCCCTTCAGGGGTTGTCTTTTGAAGAGTTCCCCTCCTCGAGGCTAAACTAAACAAAAAAAAAATCAGAAGGTGGTTACTCTGCGCTCGACCTTCGTTGTACGAACAATACCTGCACCGCACCGATTGACATCACCGAAACGACCAGAGCTTTCCAGCGAACCAGGCGTTCGACAAAACTGTCCGTTAGTGGACAATTAATTACTCAAGGCCACCATTATATTCAGCCCAGCTGTAATAGGTAAGAGTTTTACTTTATTATATTTTAATTAACCTACAGTTCTCTGGGACGGAGTACGCAATGTCCCTTTGAACTACAACGTACCCTACTAACTAACACAACAAACCTTTTTTAACCAATATATTTTCCTCTATTTTATACCTATTTTTCTGATTGTGCGAAGTCACATACCATCCAATTAGCTAGCCATTTTCAACATGGCTACCCCCAAGAGCTCCGCACTCTTGGAGGGATTTTGCCTTGCGGAAGCCATTGCCCTGGCCAGTGACCTTCAGGCCAAACTCGCCACAGTAAACGAATTCATTCGTTTACACTCCACCGCTGCAGCCCCTACGGCCATGACCGAAGACATGGAGTCTTCACCAGTAGCTCCGCATAACGACGTCAACCAATCCGATCCAACGCCAGCCCTTAACGCGACCAAGGTCATTTCCGACAGTGTGTTACCGTTCACACGTGAGGATGTGTAGCATAGTAACGGCCGGCTAGTCTGGTGAGCAAACGGACCTTGTCGCGCCTTCGTTTGATGGATACCTTGAGGAACGAACTAATGCAAGGGCGGTTAAAGAAGTTTATTTACAGGGACTTAAACATTAAATACTAGATATATACAATCAATACACAAAATGGAAAATAGCATAAGTGAAGCGAACAGAGAACAATATTTATATATATATATATAGGAAGTTATGTACAAGTTACCTAACCTAATCTTACTATAACCTAGATGTATACACATAACCTAACCTAATAATCGTCCAGGGCACTCACAGCACAATCACGCACGAACCTAATCAAAGTAGATCCGGCGGAGCCGGTAGACACGCCGACGAGGTGTCGCCGGGAGCGGAGACACGGGTTGCGGCACCGGAATGTAACGCTGCCCTGAAGGTGGTCGTGCGCGTTTCGGCGTTACTGGGAGCGGCGACAGCGGAGCGGGAAACGGCGAGACCGCAGGCAACGGAGGTAGTCGCGGTGACGGCGGCTTCCGGGGATCCTTGGGCACACTGGATGGCTGACGGGGCTCTGGAAGCGGGGCGTAGGTATCCCGGAGCTCCTGGAACACCTGGGCCAGTTGTTGGGGCGACAAGGCTTGGGGCGGTCCCTGGATGCGTCCTTGGTGACGGTCTCTCCGTTGTCTCCAGCGGCGGGTAGATGCTCCTCGACGATGGCGTGGCATTCGTACAGTGTGTCCTGGTAGTAATGCAGATATCCCTATCTACATTCGGCGATAGCTGGTCCAAAGCGTAGCCGAGCGATGCGTCGTTTCCCTGGCTAAAAGGGTAGCCGAAGGTTGTCGTAGTAGACTCTCGTGGCTAAGAGGGTAACCGTTGAGAAATAGTGGCTAAGGCGTAGCCGACTAGTGTGTACCGGTAGCTAAGGCGTAGCAGACTGGTAGTTGCGAGTGGCTAAGAGTGTAGCCGACTGACCTTCTGTGTTTTTTTTTTTTTTTTGTTGTTGTTGTTCAAAAGACACCCCTTGAAGGGAGGTAGTGTCGGATTTTTACCGACTAAAACCCCTCCTCGAGCGGGGAGGTAAACCCTGTGGATTCCTCATCCCCGGGAGAAAAGTGGAAAGCTGGGGATTAAGGATAGGGTTGTGATGGAAAATGGGTTAGGAGTGTGGGCTGAAGGGAGTGTTGGGGAGGAAACCGAAGTAGGTGGTCCATCTCTGATGTACTGGATGGACACACGCGCTAAAAAGCGAAACTAGGGAGCAAGAAGTGAGCGAAAGGGAGCGGCTCATTGTAGAAGGTGACAGGGCCTTCGGAAACGGTCGTTGGGTTTCGGTGCGTAGTTGGAGAGTGCCGAGATGGTGGGATTGGCATGGCCTGA
Source organism: Agrilus planipennis (assembly GCF_000699045.2). Classification (NCBI taxonomy): domain Eukaryota; kingdom Metazoa; phylum Arthropoda; class Insecta; order Coleoptera; family Buprestidae; genus Agrilus; species Agrilus planipennis. Next base: position 800,121 of record NW_020438925.1, read on the forward strand.
CACTGTGGCCCGGAGATTTGCCGCGAATGTGATTGCAGCCTCAGGGAGAGAAGGTAAACCGGTTTCGGTCAGAATTTGTGTGTTTCTGACGAACCAGGGGTAGTCTAATGCGGAGCGAAGAATCCGCATGTAAGTGCCTTGCAAGGGTTTCAGGCGGTGGGGAAGGGCGCAGCCCCAAACGGGAATGGCATAGGAGCAAATGCTCCTAATAATTGCGTTAAACGCACGGATTTTGGTCTGTTGGGAGATGGTCCTATTTCGAAAGAAAGGTTTGAGTGCGATGAATGCACCCATAGCCTTGTTACGGGTCGCCGTAATGTGATGCCAGTTTAGGGATCTGTCGAAGACGACGCCTAAGTACTTGACGGAGCTGCTCCATTTGATAGGGCGGTTGTTGACGATGATGGAAGGAGGTTTTCGGAGCCTACGAGAGAAGATGATTGCTTCCGATTTGGTCTCGTTAATAGAGAGCCTCCATTTCCGATACCAGTTTAGGAGCCGGGGCAGAAACCTATTGATTCTCGCAGTGCATTGGAGAATGGTGCTGGAAGAGTTTATGCTGGCAATGTCGTCAGCGTACAGAGCAGTCATAATGGAAGTGTGGGAGGGCATGTCCGCGCAATAGAGGTTAAACAGAATAGGAGAAAGTTTGGAGCCTTGTGGGACACCGCCTGCGACGGGTTTACTGACAGAGAGTCAGTGTTGGAAGTCAGGGAGAAGGTTGTTTTGCTCCACGTGGTCTGAGAGCCGATTGAGAAGGATGGATTCAACTACTTTGCTCAACGAACTGAGCAGGCTGATGGGCCTGTAGCTTGCGGGAGAGCTGAGAGGCTTCCCATTTTTGGGGAGACAGATGACAGTGGCTTCTTTCCATACCAAAGGGAAGTGGTGGAGCCGCGTTTGTGATGTTGCACAGTGCGGTGATGTGCTTTGGTGGCAGGACTTTGATGACTTCGTTGGAAATTCCGTCAGCGCCAGGGGCTTTTCTCTTTTTCAGAGAACGAATGGTAAGGAAGATCTCACGGGGTGTAGTGTGTCGGAATTCGGAATTTATGGGAACGAAGTTTTGGGAGATGACTTTGGTACGCTCGTGAAAGTTGGCAAGGTCCACTGGACTAGGTAGTGGAGAGCACTGGAGGCATAAAGAGTCTGGGAAGATTGCAGCTTTTTCTTCGTCTGAAGAGTAAGTGGATCCGTTCTGTTTTAGTGGCGGAAGATGGGGAGCTCTGTTACGAAGGGAACGGATCACTTTCCAGGTTCTTCGGGGATGAGTTTCTGCCTGAGCGATATAGTCGTTGAAGGATGCGCTGCGGAATTCGGTGAGACGAGTTGTAAGTTCTCGTTGGAGGGCGTTTACTACTGTACGCTGGGTCGCGGTGTTTATTCCACAGACGGCGGGCTTTGTTTTTCCTCTTAAGGAGGTCAACGATGTCTGCGGGGAGAGCAGTGACTGGGGTGGTGGCTGGGCGGGAGGTCGTGGAGCGCTCGACGGCGCTGGTAATCTCGTTTGAAAGGAGATTTACCGCTTCATCGAGTTCCTCAATTGTGCGAATTTGAGAGCACTTAAAAGAAGATGACTCAAGGGTGTACCGCAGATGTAGCCAGTCTAACGAGGATGTTAGCTTTGGGAGGTTGTAAGTTGGGCGGCCGATTTCTATTTGAACAGGAAGATGATCTGAGCTTAGATCATTAAGAACTGTAGGGTCGGAGGAAAGGTTAACGTTCCTTGTGAGGAAAATGTCTAGAATATCTAGAAGCGTGTTGTGACGATCCGGGAAGTGCGTTGGATCTGGTGGGGATTCGATTGTGAAATCGAAGTCAAACGGACTCGCAAACTCCGCGCAGGACGACGTGAAGGTCCCTGTCTTGGCGGAGCTGGTTGGTGGTAAACTCGACGTTTGACTCGTCGAGGAGAGAAGAGAGGCGGCGGAAGTCCTCCACAGAGTTGGGATATACTCTGATGGAGTCTGCGGTGTTGACTGCGGGGGCGGGGATTTCGTGGCCTTCCATGCCACGGAGAATTTTTGGCCAAAGGGTTTTTTGGCGGATAGCGATTGGGGGAGGAGCTGCGGCACCACGGCCTGCAGTTTCGGGCTCGGACTCGTCCGTCGACGTCGCAGAAGATGACGACGAAAGGAAGGGCGTTCGCCTTCGGCGTTTGGTACGACGGCTGTTGACTTTCGTAAAGCCGTCGGCGGATGTGGCAGAAGTTGTCATTGACGAGGCAACTGTCTGTGAGGCAATTTTCGACCTTGGTAAACTCTGCGGCCTCAACATCAAAGTTGAGCCGAAAAAGGCAACAAAGGATGTTCTCCAATGCCGCCGCTGTATGAAGTTTTTCCATACAGCCAACTACTGTCACGCAGCCTGGGTCTGCGCTTTCTGCGGCCGTAACCACATCACCGCCGAGTGCAAACCCAAGGACAAGAATGATGCTAATCCTTCTTGTGCCAATTGCAAAGGGAACCACCGCGCCACCTATCGCGGCTGTCCCAAGGTTCCCAAAAAGACCTCCCCTTCACCCCCCAAGAAAACCGTCACTCCCGTTGCTTCCCAAGGCACAAAAACTACCGCCCATCCTTCGGCTACCACTTTGGCAGCACCATCCCAAATGTCCTACGCCAAGGCAGTAAGAACCGCCCCCCCTCCCCCCGCCAAAAAACGCAACACAAGCACTCCACCAGCTGTAGTTGCAATCCCAAGTTTGGAACAAAGACTTCAAGTCATTGTTCAAACCATGGTCGCCAGCATTGTCGCCGCCTTACAACAAACCACCAATGTCGAACACCGCCCAATCAGACAACCTTCGTATGGAAGGAATGCCCAAAGCATTAGAGGTAAATTGACTGAACTCGAACACTTCCTCGAGGATAAGTCAATCGGTGTTGCTTGCATCACCGAAACTCACTTGTCCAAAAAAATCAAACTTTTCGTCACGAACTCATCCAACAGAAGTGACCGTGAAAACCGCAATGCCGGCGGTGTCGCCATACTAGTTAGGAACTCATTAAAACACAGGCCTATCTCTTTGGCCACAAACTCTTTAGAAACAGTAGGCATCGAAGTTTCACTAACTTCCGGCCCTCTAAGGATTATTTCTCTCTACTCTCCCCCTTCGGACAGAGACCTTTCTGAACTCCCCCTTGTACTCCCCCAGACGCTCCGACCATCGTTGCAGGCGACTTCAACGCTAAACACGTCTCTTGGGGCTGTCGACAAACAAATAATAAAGGCAACTCCCTTCTAGCCAAAATTCTTCAGTTCAACCTCACAGTTGAAGACCCTCTGACCCCACATTCCTCCCTGCCCCCCACTATCTATTCCCTGACATTCTTGTCATTTTCGTCACGAAAAATGTCACACTTTCCGCCGATCCTATTGTCATAGACGCATTAAGTTCGGACCACTTTCCAGCCCTTATTGAAGTCGGCCGCCCAATCCTCAACCCCCCAAACCCAACCACATCACTAGATTGGCTTCACCTTCGTTACACCCTTAAAACATCTTCATTCAAGTGCACTCCAATTCGCACAATAGCGGAACTTGACGAAGCTGTGAATCTCCTTTCAAACGAGAATACCAGCGCAATTAAGATCTCTACTTCGCCCCGCCCCACGCCCACCAAATACAGAACCCTCCCAGCAGATATTCTTGTCCTTCTTAAGAGGCAGAACAGAACCCGCCACCAGTGGCAAAAACACCATAATCCCGCACATCGTGCCGAACTAAACGCCATTCAGCGAGAACTCAAAACTCGACTAACGGAATTCCGCAGCGCCTCGTTTGACGAATACATCGCTCAAGCAGAACTGCACCTCAAAAGCACATGGAAAGTGATCCGCTCTCTCCGAAACAGAGCTCCCCATCTCCCACTATTAAAACAAGGTAGTTCCCTATACACTTCAGATGAGGAAAAAGCTGCAATCTTCGCAGACTCTCTCTGTCTCCAGTGCTCTCCACTACCCAACCCGGTGGATTTAGCCAACTTTCACGAGAAAACCAAAGCCGGCTCTCAAAACTTCGTCCCAACCGTTAGCGACTTCAGGCACACTTCCCCACGTGAAATCTTCCTCACCATCCGATCTCTGAAAAAGAGAAAAGCCCGGCATCCCCGAAGCGCCTGGAAAGTGATCCGTTCCCTTCATAACAGAACGACTCCACCTACTCTTCAGACGAAGAAAAAGCTGCAATTTTCGCATACTCTTTATGCCTCCAGTGCTCCCCACTACCTAGTCCAGTGGACCTTGCCAACTTTCATGAGCGTAGCAAAGTCATCTCCAAAAACTTCATTCCAAAAAATTCCGAATTAAGACACACTACACTCCGCGAGATCTTCCTTACCATTCGTTCTCTGAAAAAGAGAAAAGCCCCTGGCGCTGACGAAATTCCCAACGGAGTCCTCAAAGTCCTGCCACCAAAGCACATAATCGCATCACATACGCTATCATGCGGCTGCACCACTTTCCTTTGGTATGGAAAGAAGCCACTGTCATCTGTCTCCCAAAAAAAGGGAAGCCCCTCAGCTCTCCCTCAAGCTACAGGCCCATCAGCCTGCTCAGTTCGTTGAGCAAAGTAGTGGAATCCATCCTTCTCGATCGGCTCTGAGACCACGTGGAGCAGAACAACATTCTCCCCGACTTCCAACACGGTTTCCGCAGCCATAACGTACTAGTGTACGAAAACAAATGCATGTGTAATGGTTGTAAAAGTTGGGACAAGATGCAGACCTACTTTGACCAAACACATGTGTTAACCTGCTCATTCTGACGTTAGTTTTGCCTGGCTGGGCTCATTAACCCCACGTGGAGTAATACAAGGATGTGTCCAGAAGGACCAAGTTGGTTATTTTGTTTTCATTGAATGTAAAAAGCTAAATATCATATAATTACACTTCTAGAAGTAACTGGAATAAATACACATAATGCCGTAGTTTCTAACAGGTTGTTCAGTTTGCTTTGGATTGTTGTGGAATGTACTTGTTTGTTAGTGTTAGTTTATTCATTTAGTGGTCATTTTATAAAAGACTATTACAATAAGGACAATTAGTAGTGTGATAGTGCATTCTAGTAGGGTTCTTATTCAACCGTCAGTTGGTGGTGAGTTACATTACCAATGCCTATCGCATAATTCGAAATATTCCCGATATCTGGGCCAAAATTCGCAGCAACTGGGTACGTCGCTGTCAGTGTTGCATTGAAGCGATTGACGGACAATTTAAACATTTTTTAAAAAGGTACGTATTTCTTTTTCACTTTTACCTTTTTCTTACAAGGTGGAAGTGCATTCGGCTTCTTCCCGGTAGGTATTTGTTACATCCACACTACATCAGCTGAGCGACGTTGTTCGCCTAGATCCAGGTCCGTAATGAAACAAATTGTACGTTCAAATTTACAAAGACGATTTGCGAGCTCAATTGTCACTGGATTGAAAAATTGTATAACACTTTTTTGTTGTATTTTGTGTCAGGAAGCCATGTTTTTCTTTTTAATTATTATAACTGGGACACCCTGTATATTGGTTCGCATTACTTGTGTTGTTCCGCCTCGTTTGTATCGACTGTATATATTCAGTATATCATGTTTAATTCCACTCTGTAAATAAATCTCTGATAACCTCAACAAGCGGCGTCACACTTCAATGCTACATCTTGACGTCCAACAGGCCTTCGACCGAGTCTGGCACGAAGACCTTATCTCTAAACTCATCGCCCTTAACATCCCACACTTTCTAGTCGGGATAATCAGGTCCTTTCTCACAGACAAAAGCCTTCGAGTCCGCGTTGGCTCTGCTCTCTCTGTCAGTAAACCCGTCACAGCCGGTGTCCCACAAGGCTCCAAACTTTCTCCTATTCTGTTTAACCTCTTTTGCGCGGACATGCCCTCCCACACTTCCACTATGACTGCTCCGTACGCTGACGACATTGCCATCATAAACTCTTCCAGCACCATTCTCCAATGCACTGCGAGAATCAATAGGTTTCTGCCCCGGCTCCTAAACTGGTATCGGAAATGGAGACTCTCTATTAACGAGAACAAATCAGAAGCAATCTTCTTCTCTCGTAGGCTCCGAAAACCTCCCTCCATCATCGTCAACAACCACCCTATCAAATGGAGCAGCTCCGTCAAGTACTTAGGCGTCGTCTTCGACAGATCCTTAAACTGGCGGCACCACATTACGGCGACCCGTAACAAGGCTATGGGTGTATTCATCACTCTCAAACCTTTCTTTCGAAATAGGACCATCTCCCAACAGACCAAAATCCGTGCGTTTAACGCAATTATTAGGAGTATTTGCTCCTATGCCATTGCCAAACACTTCTCGACAGAATGCGTCATTGTTTTGGAACTCGCGTAACGTTTGCTTATCGGATAGTTTGTTTGGGTTAATTCTTTTCAATGCACATATTTTTAATTGGGAGCTGTCATCTACAGGGTTTCTGCTTAAATAATCCACGTGTGCCATTTTATTTCCCGGCCGATATTCTATAGAAAATTCGTAGTCTTGTAATTTGACCCACCATCGCGCTACACGCGGATGTAGGTTTTTCTTTAACGCAGTCGCTCGCACTGAATTGCAGTCCGTGTATACCGTGAAATGAACACCATAAAGATACACCCTAAAATGTTCGATTGCTTCCACTATTGCTAATGTTTCTAAATCATATGAATGATATCTGGATTCGTAGTCGGTAGTACGACGGCTGTAGTAGGCAACAGGTCGAATAACTCCATTTTCCTTCTGAAGAAGTGCGGCTCCAATTCCAAGCGAACTCGCGTCTGTATGTACTTCACAGGGCAAATCCGGATTGGATGTGCGCAAAACAGGTGAATCGGTTAGCTTGTTTATAATAATTGATTGTCTTACCGATTCACATTCAGAAGTCCACTTAAACACACTGTCCTTCTTCAATAAGGCAGATATCGGTGCAGTTAGTTGAGAAAATCCTTTTATAAATCTCCGGAAGTATCCGGCTAGTCCCATAAACTGACGTACACTTTTCACGTTAGCAAGGGATAACGCGTTAGTTAATGCACTAACTTTTTGGGACTAGGACGTACTGTTCCTTCACTCAATATGACACCTAGATATTCAATTTCTGTTGCAAAGAATACGCATTTTTCGTAGTTCAAAGAAAATCCTGCAACAGCTAAAGCACTCAATACTTTTTCCAAGTTTTTCAACCCTTCTTCAATTGTTGCAGATCGTGTTAACACATCGTCGATATACACCAATGCTTCTTTACCTTTAAGGGGTCCTAGGGCTTTATCAATTTCTCGTTGATAAATTGGTGGAGCATTGGCATAACCAAATGGCATACGGTTAAACTCATAATGTCCATCGGGTGTTACAAAGGCCGTAATATGTTTTGAACTTTCCTCTATTTCCATTTGGTAGAAACCTGATTTCATATCTAATATCGTAAAGTATCTAGCATGGCACAAAGTATTTATTTGATCTTGTATCACTGGTAGCGCATATCTCTCGCGTATAACTTTTTATTAACATCACGATAGTCGATACACATTCTTAATTGTCCATTTTTCTTTTTTACTAACACAATAGGACTGGCATACTCTGAATGGCTCTCTCGTATGATACCGTCTCTCAAAAGCTCACTTATTATTTCTGCGATTCGAGTTCGTTCTTCGTATGCTAACCGTCGAGGATGATACGCTACAGGCACATTATCTTTTAGCCTTATTGTCATTTTACCGGTAGTAATATGATCGGGGGTTTTGTTTTTATATATCGTTAACAAGTTTTCTAACTGTAACTTTAAATGATGTTCTAGTCCAGGTTGGTTAATTTTAACGCCACTTGTACACTGCAAGGTTAACATTTTCAAGACATCAGGTGGTTGATAATACAGTTCTATCCCGTCAATATCTTTTTCGACACGTACAGAAGGTTGAAGAATAACATCTAAACCGATAAGAATATCGTTTCCACTTGGAACAACATGATCAGGAACAACAATGAAACTAATGTCTAAGGTCAGTTTTGGCAAAACAGTTATCAAATCACAAACACCTATAGCATAAACAACGCGATTTCCAAACCCGACTAAAGCACGTAGACCGCTACCGTCGATCGGCTTAACTACTCCGTTTATTGTTTTTACTACGGACTGTTTTATGATCGAAGCATCGGCGCCGCTGTCAACACGATATGTAACGGAAGGAGCACTATTGTTACACAATACCGTAGCTATTAGTGTTTTGATTAGTTGGCGTCACTTTCTTATTACAAATGCTTTTTTCGGTCGTCCATTCTTGTACCAACAATTATCTTCGGTATGCCCCATCTTCTTACAATGGTTACAAGTTGGAACCGAAACTTCTTTGGATTTTGGCTCTTCACGAGTAATCTCGGCTAACTCTTCTCGTTTACGAATGCCTTTGCATTTACTTTGTGGATGACCCAGTCGACCACATTTAAAGCATTTTCCTTTAAAATCACTGAGAGACCATCGATCTCTTGACTCGTCTACTAGTGCCTTCACATGACGTTCGGACTTTCGGCTATCAGAGAATTTTACGTCATTTCTTTTAATTCGACGCGCATCAAACTTTTCAAGTAACTTCAGTAGTTCACGTTCGGAATTAGGTTTTTGAATTCGAATTGCTGATCGTGCCTCGCTATGTCCTAAGCCATGTTCAACCATGCTAAGAACAGTGTTCCACGGTAGCTTATCGTAGAATCTGTTAATCATTCTGAGTTTTTGATTGCCATAATCGCAAAGTGATTCACAGTCGTTGCTGTTCAGTGTGGCTGCTGAATATGCTCGGGCTCCTGGTGTTTCTTTATCAGGAAAAGCAATAATTAAATCTTGGCAGAAATTATCCCAAGTTCTATGAAGAGGTCTCCAATGGCAATAGTAGCGGTATCCTCGATGACGTAATGCATCGCCTGCTTTGGTTATCATAAGAATGTCGCTTATTCTTAATTCTTCTTTTAATTTCGTGCAGTCGTCTAACCATTCATTTATTGGATAAACACTTTTATCAGGGTCAAAGCTAGCAATTTTAAATGACGTACTCGGCGCAGGCGCGAACATCATAGCATGCGCAATCGTATTATTCTGCTCTGTTGTGCTGGGAGCTGGATCCACACACATCGCCATCTTGGTTTGGCGCGTCAATTCTGCGAGCTGTCTTTGTTGTTCTGCTACTAAATTAACGAGCGTCTCTTGCCACTGAAATTTAGCACGCTTTGATTCTGAACGTCCATCAGGAATTTCCTCTTCAGAGTCACTTTCAATGTCACCTTGTCCACACACTGGCACATGAAATTCATTGTTCTCCGCCATTTTTAACCACTAACTTTTCACTTTAATCCTTAAATATTATTTTTTCTTACTATTATCGTTTTTAGGAAGTTTGTTGAAAATCCCACTCCTGATATTAGCTATTTATTTAAATGTTTATTCGCAAAGTGGTACAGTAGTAGATTGTATCTTATTCAATTCCCTGGGCGTACTGCCTCCGATTCCCCCTCGGTTGATTGTTCGGTCCCGTTCGGCTATCCTGCCGTCACGTGATATAGCGTTGGCGCTGTGGTAGTGGTAGCTGCTATTATCATTATTATTGTATCCGCTTACATATATATACAATTTACTTAACCTACCTAGCAATGCGCTTAACTTAATATTAATATACGATGAACGAGATATATATATATACAGATAACACACTTATACCTAACCTAATATAACACCAGCCCTTCACTCACTGCACGATCAACGCACGAAAGCCTATCCGATGTCTATCCGTCGGAGTCGATAGACACGGCTACGGAGTGTCGCAGGGAGCTAGGACACAAGCGTCGGCATTGGCGTGTAACACAGCTCTGAGGAGGTCGCGGACGTTTCGGCGTCGGTGGAAGTGGTGACAGCGGGGCGGGAAGTGGAGAGACCGTGGGTAAAGGTGACATTCGTGGAGACGGCGGCTTCCGGGGATCCCTGGGAGCACTGGTTGGCCAACGTGCTCGGGAAATGGGGCGTAGGTGTTCTGGAGCTCCTGGAGGACCTGGTGCAGTTGGCTGGGTGGCAGAGCCTGTGGCGGTCCCTCGATGAATCGTCTATGGTCTTCCTTCCGTTGTTTCCAGCGACATGCAGATGCGCCTCGACGGTGGCGTGGCATCCGTACTATACACGCTTACCAGCGACGTCCTAAGATGTGTCTGGTGTAGGATATATATGTACGTATCGGTAGATTATATATATATATATATACATATATATATATGTTGGCTTTTACTTGATAAAAGTTGTAACACAAACACAGACTTTATTTCGCTCTTAATTATACAAGGTTTTGTACAAGACTGATTCATTCATGGCGTTATTGGTATTCGCTTATCAGTGTTTAGTCTCAATGGTTGGTAGAGGTGGATCCAATGCTAACACGGCCTTCCTGACTTGGGGCGTCCTCGCACCAATTTAGAAAGCTTGAGTGAACTAAAGGGAAAAAAAGATGTTAAACAATTGAAATCTTACATCATTACAAGCAAATGCATGAGAGGAACCTCTCGTCCAGCTATGTAATATAGAGAATAACATAGAGGAGACCTAGCCTGGTTCGCTTTTTTTTTATAATTCGTACCAGGGACCTGTATTACATTTCATGGTTGCGTACACTTTCAGTACTAGCCATTTCTACTTTTTCAGTTGCAAGAGATGTGCTACTGGTTCCGTACTCATAGTACTAGCCGTTGCATTTGTTTCTTTTGTGTTTTTTTTTTTAATTTAGTTATTGAAACTGTGCATACTAGAAATTTATTGCGGTCATGGACGCAACTTTTCGTGTGCAGCTACAGTTGTCCATTGGTGTCCAGTTAGTCGTTTTAATGCATAGCTTTCATTGGAGTAGGCAGTGTGTTACCTCAAACGGTCCTTGAAATCTGGGTTTCAATTTACCCCCGGAATCAAATTGGCGGTCTTGAACCGCTTCCTTGTCGCCTACTACATACGGCACTGCTTCGGTTCTCTTCATGTTGAAGTTGTGCATTGTTCTTCTGCGTATTGTACCTAATCGGTTATTTACTATTTCCTCAAAATTAGCATCATCGGCCTTGCTCTGCATCGGTAAATCAGCTGATCGGTGGCTGTTAAACGACGTGTTGTACCAAACAATAATTGATGTGGCGATACAGCAGCAGATTTGTTAATAGTAGTGTTAAAGTTATTTTCGATGGATGCGAGTATTTGCGTCCATTTTTTTTCGTCTTTGTAATTTAAAATCGCGCGCATGGCATTAAATAAGGATCTCATACCCCGCCGCTCCATTTGTCCATTTCCTCTTGGAACTCCTGTAGCAATTAGATGTAACTCGATTGATTTTTGGGCAAGAAATTGTTTGAATTTTCTCGATAGGAATGCTGTTCCTCGATCGGCGACAATGCGAGTCGGAGTACCCACTGCGTTGTATACGATGTCTAGCGCATTGATGCTGCAATCAGCTGTTTTCTGTTTGATTGATCAGAATCGCACGAATTTAGTACAGGCGTCTATGATTACCAGGATTTGCGTGCATTCGCTGGGTGCAATGTATCGTTACATTGACATTGTACTTACATTACCCGTAAATTAGTATCATGTTAGAAAGTTCTGCCTTACTAAACGTCATTGTTACAATTATGCCCTTTTCTACACTGATCTATCCTACGATTATGACTGACCTAATTCCAATCAAACCGATCAACTACATACATACAAGTCTACAACATTAAAAGAATAAAGAGCTACTATTAGACTGGTTGTAAAATTAGCATCGTCACTTCTTAATATAATCTAACAAATAACAAACAATGCATGAATATTATAGAAGAAATACAACGCGGATGCTACTAACTACCAGGTTATTGAATACGGTGTTACATTGTCGCATTTCTTTCTAGAGCCGGAATTACATTTACATAAAAACATTTCCTTAATTTTCTTGTTTTACTGTGCTCTGTCACCTGCTGCTTTTTCGATTTATTTCAAAAATACCCTGTATATACTAAAATTTAAATTGTAAGTTCCCAATCGGATTGTTTATTATTTTGCCACGGAATGTTTGTTTATTCCTACAATCGTCAGTTGTTTTCCGACGGCTTCTCCAGAGGTCTCGACTGAGAGTCGTATTTGGCCTGATTTGTTTAAATTAGCGAGTGTTTATAATATATTACATCTAGCAGTGTAAGATTTAGTTTTGATAAGGAAGTAATAATTCAACAAATATGTCCACTAACATGCACTGATTTATTGCTTCAATACACAATTCCTCACACTAGTAATCAGGTAACGAATATGGCCTTTAACAACTGTCTTTTAACAATTATCACTAGCGGCCAAGTTATCCAGGCAGTCTTTATCATCTGAATAATGTAAAAAGCTGACGGGCGGTGGCTTAGCCGAAATTTGTTTACAAATTCCAGGCCGATATGATGTATATTTTTAACAATAGTAATACAGGAATCAAATCCTCACTCATTTAAAATAAATTTAGTTTCTCAGTCCATTATTAAGGCTAAAACGGAAGCACCAAGCACAGCACGAGTTCCCAGTGTGGTTTTATATTTATCATAGGTAACATATATGAGAATAAGTCTGCCCCACAACACATTAGACAAACTCCAATAAGAAGTGGGCATTATCGGTCCCAGTTGTTACCACCAACCTTTCACACGCTTGGCGATTCGCCACTTACATAAGTGTTATCCACTTTTCCGTTTGGGCGAATGCGGTCACAGCTTTTGCACCCCGTCTTCTTTATCCTTCTCGTAAATCATTAAAGGTTGTTAAAGGTGTATGTTTGGAGTACGGCACTGTACGGGTGCGAAACATAGACAATGGGCGCGGAGGAAAAGAAAAGGTTAGAAGCGTTCGAAATTTGGTGTTACAGGCGAATGATGAGGATACCGTGGATAGAGAAGGTTAGAAATGATGAGGTATTAGAAAGAGTAAGAGACCAGAGAACTTTATGGAAGTCAATAAGAAATAGGCGAGATAGGTTAGTAGGACACCTTCTCAGGCATGAGGGTCTAGTCAGAGCCATATTAGAGGCAGAAACGGAAGTTAGGAGTGGTAGAGGTGGACCGAGATTAGATTACTGTTCGCAAATAGTTAAGAATATGGGTTGCTCTAGCTTTAGGGAAATGCGAAGATTAGCGCAGGATAGCAAAAATAGTGGAGGTACGTGTCCAACCAGTCATACGACTGACGACCTTATGATGATGATGATAAAATCATCGACCTCGTATTTATCGTTATAAAGCAATTTCATTACCCGAAGCAGATCTTTGTATTTGGGTAGTAACTTCCTGCGTACCCCGGTACATTATCCTCTGGTTATTAGTAACCATACAAATTTTGCCTGCATTAAATTTTTTTGTAAAATTTTTTCAATAGAAATTTCAATTCGATTTTGCGTTCGTCTTTTATATTGCCAGAACGTATTAGATCATAGATTGATGGAAGTACTTGTTTTTTTTGGATTCATTTCCAAGGTTCAGTAGCATCACATTTGGTGAGTTTATAAAGTAGCGTCCTGTTATGCAGTTGTCTATCATGTAGTTGTACATTATGTAATCGTTTAGCTGCACCGAGACATTCAACATCGCACTAGGTTGTTCTAGAGGCACGTGTAACAACGTTTCCGATTGTTTTCCGTCTTTAATAACTACTCACATCATTTTGACTACGTTCATTTTTCTTGTTCGAGCTAGAGATGAGTATTGGTAGTGGTATTGGTCTTGTTCTTCTTATTCTTCTTAGGTTTTATTCTATTTTAGTGGTGATCTTGCTCAAAAACATCTAATGTTGGTCTCCGTCTTGGTCTTGTTGATATAGACTCGGTTTTAGCCTTGGTCTTGGTCGTGCGTGTTAAGTGTTTGTCTTACTCATTTAATCTGATATTTACGTACAATCTTACATATTAATTAGTTTTCTCATACCCAAAGAATTTGATAAGTAATAGTTCCATTATTTCTTCGTTCTTCAAGTAAGGGAACACATCATATGATATATTTGGGCGATTCTACGTTAAGAGATTGTCTGATATTAAGAAAAGTGGCGTGATATAAATATTGTAATGTTCGTGGGTGAACAAAATTAACTTTTAAGACTGATAACGACAAAACTATTTATTTACACTAATTATTGAAGAACTTAAAAACACTATCAAGTTATTACTAAACTTAGGTGATGAATTATTCTATTTATTTACACTGCTCACTATTCACTGCGCTATTTATTTCACTGCTATCACTGTCAATTTATTTCTCGATTCACTTCTGCAACGGTCAATTTATTTCTCCCCCTTCTCGGCGATCGTCTCTTCTTTAAATACTCTTGTTTCCTTTCTGGAACCCTCTAGAAACATCCGGACCGTTCCGTTTTACTTTGAACTGTTTATGCTTTCCCAGAACACACACATTTACACATATGGCGCACATGACGAAAGGCGCCCGCAACTAGTCTGCGAATGGATAAGCCGTCCTCGCACACGTATACCCGATCGCACACGTATACCCGATCGCTCACAAACACGCTCGTGCTCGCTACACTGCCCCCTCCTTAAGAATGTTTCGTCCCGAAACATTTTCACTTTCAGTTTCGCAGGATCATGCCGGAATCTGCAGTTCTCGCTTTCATGACATCCGCTCCGAGAATAGAAGTAACAGTCCACAATCTTCTCATTATTGGTCCTAATCGGGTTATTACAAACCAAAATGTCTATTCCAGTACGGCGGAACAGGACTTCGATCATGTTCCGTACGATCCTCCAATCTAGGTTGTCCAGTCCACAACCAAGCTTCGGAATCAGCAGCTTCTGTAGGTTATTCTCCAGAAGATGCCCGCGGAGTTCCATTACTGCGTCCCAAAGGTGTCTATAAGTTGGGTTAATCAGAGCATTTTCCTTTAGTTACCAGGTAATAGATATTGCGTCGTCCGCCAGACAGGCACAACAGTCTTCTTCCCTTCTGTACTTGGTCACTCGGACGAGATACCACGGCTCATTCTGAGATCCTTTGAAACTCAATGGGCCAGAGAATATTCCTCGGATATAGCAAAAAAGTCTCGCCGGATTTCTGGCGTTACTCCAAATCTCCTGTTAACATGGGGGCCTTCCTTCATGAACACTTAGAATGTGGGCTTGGAAGGAATAGTTCTTAATAATCTGGCCCGCGCCTGCTCCTCATTTGCACCGGCGAATGGAGCCAAGCGATTAAAATGGACTACCCGACTACTATCGGCTTCCCATTTGGAGTTTTCTTAATTCGGTAGATCACGTCGTTAATCCTCTTCACTATCTCATAGGGTCCTGCCCAAATCTGTTGGAACTTAAGTGATAGTCCACGGCGACGATGACAATACAACCAAACAAGATCTCCAGTTTGGTAACCACCTGCTGTAGCCTTGATATCGTAGTTTTCTTTAATCCTGTCACTAGCAATCTGCGTATGCAGACAAATCGACTCGTGGATATCTTTAAGCTTTCTTCGGAGGTTGGTAACATAATCTTCTCCAGCCAAGTCATCTCCTGATTTACAGCCGAATTTGAGGCCACAAAGTAGTCGCAACTACCTTTCAAAAAGGACACTGGCAGGTGTTTGGCCAGTCGTTTCGTGGACAGATGAACGGTATGCCATTAAGAATAAAGGCAAATAGCGGTCCCAGTCCCTTTGGTGATCAGACACTACCTTGAAGAGATATTTAATCAAGGTCCGGTTCATTCGCTCAACCATGCCGTCCGATTGTGGATGGAGTGGAGTAGTTCGATTTTTCTTTATTCCTAGGAGCTCGCATATTCCACGGAATATAGCCGATTCGAAATTCCTCCCTTGATCTGATTGCAACTCCAAGGGTACCCCAAAACGACTGATCAACTCTTTCACCAGCTCCTCAACTATGGTTTCCGACTCTTGGTTCGGAAGGGCATAGGCTTCAACCCACTTGGTAAAATAGTCCATAACGACCACGATGTACTTGTTACCTTTCTCGGACTGTGGGAATGGACCGGCTACATCGATTACGATTGGTTTGCAGGGGCCACCGACATTGTTTTGACGCATTGGCGCCCTTGGCCTTTTCTGTGGTCCATTACTCGCGGCACAGGTGGTACACTTCTTACACCAATTCTTGACATCTTCCAGGTCACCCAATAAAATCGCTCGCGAACTTTCCCTAGCGTCTTATTCACTCCAAACTGGCTACCAGATGGTCCATAATGAAGGTACTGCAACACCTCTCTAACAGGCTTCAGGATGACATCCTCCAAAACCATTGAGTCTCACTGAGCCCATAACGATTTCATTACTTGGGTACAGGAAGAAATTTGCTGCCATGTTGGTCGTTTTCCATTCCATCACCTTTTTCAAGTCTGGGTCGTTTTCTTGGTTGTGTTTTATATTTTCAGGTAACCACTCGTCATCGATTACCGTGACGCGTCGAATTGCCACTTCATTCTTTTCCACTCGATCACACTGCTTGCAGTCTGTTTGACAAGATCTTCTGGAAAGTGCATCGTCATTCTTGTGTCCGGTTCCAGGCCGGTGCTCTACGTCAAAATCATATTCCTGTAGATTCTCAATCCATCGAGCTACCCGGCTCTCCGGATTTTTGAAATTTAGAAGTCACTTTAAAGCTGCATGATCGGTGCGTAGGGTGAATTTTTGTCCATACAGGTATTTATAAAAATGTTCTACACCTTTGAATACAGCCAGCATCTCTCGCCTAATGACACAGTAGTTTCTTTTGGCTTTTGGTAAGGTCTTGCTAAAATAGCCGATTACCTTTTCTTGACTATCTTGTAACTGCGAAATAACGGCTCCCATTCCCACATTGCTGGCGTCGGTGTCCAAAATAAACATTCCATTGGGCCGAGGATATACCAGTACGGGGGCTGTGACTAATGCCTGCTTCAAAGTGTCAAATGCCGTTTGACAATCCGAATCCCAATGAAATTTGCGGTCACTTTCGGTTAAACGTGTCAAAGGTTTGGCGATATTGGCTAATCCATAAACATAATGACGATAATACGTGCACAATCCCAGGAAGCTTCTTATGTCGTGGATATTTTCATGCACTGGCCATTTCTTTACGGCCTTTATCTTCTCTGGATCCACGGCCACGCTCTTCGCTGATACAACATGTCTCAAGTAAGAAACTTCTTCGCGGAAAAGGTGGCACTTTTTCGGACTGAGTTTCAAATTAGCCTCACGTAACCTCTGGAATACCGCTTGCAAATTTTGCAGGTGTTCATTAAAGATGCTTCCAATCACTATGATGTCATCCAAGTAAATCAAGCAAGTTTTTCCAATTTGATCACTCAAGATTTTATCTATCAACGTTTCGAACGTCACCTGGGCATTGCATAACCCGAAAGGCATACCTGTAAATTGCCATAGGCCCGTGCGGATCGTGAATGCGGTCATTTCTTCCGCTCTTCAAATTGAATGTGGAAAACATTTTCGAGCCAGAAAGCATATCCAAGATGTTATCAATCCGTGGTAGTGGATAACTGTCTTTCTTGGTTACGTTGTTGAACTGTCGGTAATCCACATGAAAACGGGTTGTCCCATCCTTCTTCTTTACCAATACTACCGGAGATGTCCATGGACTTGAGGGTGGCTTAATTAGGCCGGTCTCCTGCATTTCGTGGATTATTCGCTTTGCTTCTTCCTTTTTAGCCAGGGGCAATCGTCTAGGTCTTTGAGGAATAGGCTGCGCGTTACCGGTATTGATTTTGTGTTTTACGATATTGGTCCTTTCTCTACCATTCTTGTCAGTCTCAAAGACGTCGACATTCTGACAAAGTAGATGTTGCACTTTGCATTTCCTCTCACTAGTTAGATTCCTATAATATCTGTCTATCACTCCACTTACTTCATCAGGTAATGTTTCAAAATTTACCTGCTGTTGAGGTCTAGCACTTGGGGTAGGAGTACTTTTCCTATACTGCCTCCTCGTATGACCTAGTTCGTCGCAATTCCAACATCTTAGCTTTCGGGTTTCTTTATCGAACTTGGAAATTATTCGGCAGACGGTTTTTTCTAGAGATTCTGACGAATCCTAGTCTTCACGCAGTAGCCGAACACTTTCCTGTTTATTATAGGCCCATTTAACAGTTTCGTACTCTAATGCACGAGCCAATGCATCAGCTAGCGTTTTAGGTCGGTCAAGGCGTAACCTTTCCATCAATTCTTCTGGCGTATTAGGATAGGCCAGTCGAGACAGTTTCGCAATATCGGCCTCGAATTCTTGTAGAGATTCCGTTGATTTCTGCTGAAGGGTTTTCAGTTGGATGTGATACACCGCTGTTAAATGAGCCTCGCCGTAGTGCAGTTATAATCGTTTTACCAACTGTTCATAATCCGTCTATTCTTCCGGGGAAAGGGTGTTCAAAATGTAACATGCATCTCTACGAAGCGCAACGGTCAACGCAGTGGCTTTTTCTTCAGGCGCCCAGTTATTCGCCTTAGCCGCCGCCTCGAATTGCTTGTGGTAGGTGGCCCACGTTAAACGTTGGTGATTTTACTCGTGTTCTTGACTCTATACCGCTTCCTTGGCTGATTTGGCTGACTTCGTTGAGTGTACCAGATGCGCCAACATCCCCTTCGATTTGTTTTGTCATCTTCTCTTCCTTTAAATACTCTTTTGTTTCCTTTCTGAAACCCATTTACACACATTTACAAATACGGCGCACGTGAAGAGAGGCGCCCGCGGCTAGTCGGCGAATCGATAGGCCTGCACACACACGTATGCCCTATCGCACACAAACACGCTCGTGCTCGCTACAATATTTAAAAAATGTCTTTTTCCGAAGTTGTACTATGTAATCAAGTATTTTGTATACCACTTTAAGATGGCCAGTCAATTAATTAATTTTTACATGTTTTTTAAAGGGCCAGGGGAGTTACTCTATATTGGGTAGAGACATAAAGGAGAAGGTAGGATACCTTACTGTACAGGGGAGATAAAAAGTCATTCTTTTTTTAAGAATAAACTTTATTTATACATTTTGTTTGTGATAGTTTATAACTATCAAATCAGACTTTTAAATCTTTATACAGTTTTCTTAGTATAACTTGAATTATTAAACTTACAACAATAACATTCCTTAGTATCTACATAAACAAAAATCACATAATAATTTATTTTTCTCTTAAAAAAAAACTTCTTAGAGCTTCTATTTGAAACAAAGTAAATTATGATTAATTGCACATAAGTTGCAAAAAACCAAACAAACTTATAGGAACTTTCATTTATAAAAATATCATTAAAACATTTAAATATAAAAGATAGCAAATCAGATCACGCCTGTTCAAAGACGGTAATACCTTTGTCAAAAGCATAATAAAGCTGCTGCCCTTTGATTTTTATCTTGGGGACTGGTATGATTTCTATGATCTGGTGCCATTTGATGAAAGAAATATCATTGTCATCAGTTTTGAAATTTCACCAATACAAATTCGCCATTTTAAATTCTTTTTTTCCCCAGATGTTGAGAGTTGTGGTTCGTCTTCAAAGTGACTTTTCCTCTCGGAAACTGATGCGTTAAATGTCTGAGAAGATATTTGAAGCTGCTTCGTGTTTTTAATATACCAACAGCGAAACCCGGCGTTGCTCGGGTTAAAATACATCGCATATTTAATAGTACATAAAATATTGAAGGATCCACTTTTTAACGTAAATAATATAGATTTCTATCTTAGATATCACCCTGTACTTTTATTAAATTTCTGAATAGTAGTAGATCGAGAATATTCTAGAATATTTGGACAAAATCTAGAAAATTGTAGAAATCCTTGATAATTAATTGCGGACATTTTTCCAGATCATTCCTATTTCTAGATTTTTCTGGAGCATTTTGATCGATTTTAACAGTTTCATACAATTTGGAATTTCTAGATCATTCCAAAAATTTTTAGATCCGTCTAAAACATTCTAGATTGATTGCAACAGTTGCACACATTCTGGAGTTTTCAGGATCATTTCAGAAATTTTTAGAACTTTCCAAAAGGTCTCATAAGGACAGATATATATTTTTTTACATTTTCGCCACCCACTTCTACCCACCGCGACCAAACTCCCTTACATTCAGCAGGAGGCCAAGGGGTATTTTCCACACCAATGGAAAGTTGATAGGAGTTGGTGGTGATAGAGAAAACCCTGTTTTTACGTACGCACATTAGCATTTTATATATATATTTAGATATTTAGATTAGTGACGCTAGTGATTCGTCGATGAATTCAGTTTCAGGCCCATACACATCATCAATATGCAGGCGCGGTTTCGCATTAATGGTGACGAAATCTAGAGTACCGAGCACAAAATGATTGCAGACCTCAAGATCACAGAAACAGCTTAAGCTCTTCATTGTCAAGTGATTGAGACGAAATATACTTCCTGTAACTTGACTGACCTTCATAGTGCCTGAGAAAGCTTTTAAATTTCCGGTTGCTTCAAGTTCTACTTGTTTATTTGGAATATTGTCGTCTTCAATGGTCAAAACTTATATTGGGACAGTTTTTCTGAAGGGCGTTCGTCAAATCTTCCAGCGACGAAATGTCGTTACCAGTTGCAACAAGGCTATGCGCGGTCCTTTTGCACGTCGCACCTACTCCATCAGAAGCACCCTTGCTGTGACTGGCCTCTTGGTAATTCCATGTGAAATTTACGAGATTTGGAAAAAAATCTTGCAATATTGTTGCGAATGTATGAAACATAATTTTATTACGGTATTGTGTGACCGGTCCATCACTTAGGAAATGCAAGTTTTCAATTTGTTTAGGAAGGTTGTCGAGTATAAGCTCTAAATGTGCCCAAATTGCTGATGGTGTGTGTGACAAATTTTTTGATAATGTGCAATAACAAGAGCATTTTAACTCACCATCCTTTTGTTTGGTTGTAAACCATCACCGTATGGATGCTGAGTTGCTCTCGATCCTCCAGAATGGAACGACTGCACTTCTTCAGCGTATTTAGTTTGATAATTTTCACTAAAGTCATTGTGAATAATAGCATCTTACTCTGTCAGGGTTTTCTTTTTTGATTTTATAGCCATATATTGATGCACTATATTGAACTCGTGCCGAAGAAATATTTCTATTTTACTTTCCAACTCTGAAATTAAATCTCGAGGGTATATTTTTATTGTGCTTTTTACGCACTTTTTAATTTTTCGCGTCATTTTAGTTTTTGCATCGACATAATCTTGAGGTACAGATTACCACTTTTCATAGAGTAGTGGAATTGAATCATTAAATTCTTTATAGCAAAGTGTGTTGTTTTTACAGGTCTCACGATGTTCCGAAAGACATTTTTCATTATATCTATCGCAACAAATCGTATTTAGAAGACCCACGTGGTTCAATACTTGGTATTATCATTTTTGGTGTAGACAATTCAACATTAAATCGAAGTTTCTGTGCGTTATACACAAGCATGTGTTACGTTTGTCAAAGCGTGGCTGGACAGCCCAAAAAGGACGGAATTTTAATGCTGGATTTCGCTATGAAACGTTCGTATAATTTTGTTAAGGTGTCCAACAAAACTTGCTTCTGTTTTCTTACTCCTTGTTTTGTTACGACGTCTTTTTTTCCGGCGCACACTCTACTATTTGAATCTTCTTCCATGAAATTTTCAATTATTTTTCTCAAAACTGTAGATTTTTTTCTCGTGTCTCGCTTTGGTTCTGTTAATGTTAATTCCGCTTTTATTTTATTTATAGGTTTCAATATATTTTCTTTTCCTAAAACTGTATTTTGTCACTAGTTTTCCACTTATGATTCTATTAAACAATCTTTTCTCTTTTTGAGTTGAAAGATCAACAAAATTTGTTTATAATTGTTGTGAAAGAACTTCTCCACATAACAGTTTTTTCCTGATAACATCTCTCAATTTTGGTGAATTAAATAAGTTGTTTACTTTTGAGTTTGGAGTTACCTCTTTATTTGGTATTTTTGATCTTTTGAATCGTTTTTTGTAACATTGCACCATTAGTTGATGTTTAGCGATTTGAGGTGCCTGTGTCTTTATTAATAAATTTCTTGCTCGCCTTACACGGACTGAAATTGCCGTCCAGCTTGCGCTCGTCGGTTAACATTTTCGTTATGAGGTGAAGAAACCCCATTGTCTGAATTACGTGGGCTTACAGAAGCATTACTAATATCTTGAAGTGTTAAACGTTCTTTTCGCAGTCTTGCCTTTTCTCTCCATAACTTTCTAGCTTGTCGTTTTTCTCTGGGTGTCATTTGGTTAACAGTCTTAATAGTTCCTCTCTCTTTTTCTCTTTCATATTTCTTCTTGTTTTTTTCCTTTTGTTGCGAATAACTTTCTGCCAAACGCTTCTTTTTCGAGACGTTCTTCACAAGTTTGTTGTTTTCGTGGAGCCATAACCTAAAGAAACATGAAAGGCCCTATTTTTATTCGCAGGCGCCACTTTTATCCCACTTCCCACACTGGACTTATGGTCTCTCCCCTGGCGTCTCATGAGGCAGGAGAATACGGCAGGGGAGTGAAATTTTCACCAAAAGCGAATACAATCAAAAGAGTATGTTTTGTTAAGAAAAAACGAAGGAACACGGTAAACTACGCAGAGATTAAAGTAAATACACATCACAAACAAAGTTTTACTTTTAATAACAAAGGATTAAAACTTACCAGCGTAGATACTACATTCATCGATACATCCGCAAATGCCGAGACGAGTGATCGAACTGTCCGCCAATGAGAGCACGCGAGTGGGTCGCGGCTTGTTTGCTGTTAACTTCACATCAAAGCCAGTGCTTTGAGATTTAAATTTTCAAAGACACGTACAGGTCGGACAGAGGAAGCTGGCGGAAATTTTAAAATGGCGTGGATGCGCGGTGGCAAAAGTAGACAGTTTTAGATATAAAAATTACAGCCCTCTTTCTTCAGTATCCCTCTCAGGGGCGTAGATTAAATATTTAAAAGAAGGGATCAATTTGCAAAATTAAATTAAAAAATTAACTTATTCGGTTGGTTTTCTTGTTGTAGATAGTTAAGGTTTATATAAAAAAAGTAGGCGCAATAATTTAGTTTAACGTGATTTATATAAATGTTATGTTAGATAAAGAGCAAAGAATTGATATACAAATAGAGGAACTTAATTCCGATAAGAGCAATGAATGTGAAAACCAACTACAAAACAAACAAAAGCATTGGCTTTACTTTTTCATTCCAAGTCACCACTGAAGATGCCGTCAGCAAAGAAAAGCGAAACGTCTGGAAAAGCAAGACCATGGCCAAAAAGCCCAGAAGAAAACACAGCATGTAATTCATATTAGTTAAAATTCAGTGCTGCTACTTATCGAGTTTATGGTATTAAATAAAACAAAACTGTTACAAACAAACTTTTCTTGATTTAATTTGGGCAAATTTATAAATAATGCTGTTGATATCGACTTCACGGAGTAAATCATGTTCAATATTCATTAAAGTTCCCCGTTTAATTTAGCAGTATTGCCAACTTGTGTGTAGTGCGGTGCGAAACATGATTTTTGGTATGACCAGCAGATAGAAAAATAATATTATAGTTGATCATTTTGATGCAAATATTTTCTTCTTAGTAATTGTGAGTTGTGACTAAATCTAATATATAAATTATACTTTTTTATAGTCAGAAAACGTTGCTGCGAGGGGCCCGCAGCATTTGCTGCTGTTGCTTCGTGGCGAATCCGGCACTGTTAAAATTTAGTATGACATTTCATTTTAAGAATTGCGCATAAAAATTAATTGTACTTTTGAAATATGTTTATTATATCTTCATTACATTTTCAATGTCTCAAAACTTCACTCATTTCCAAACGAACGATATATCACAAACCATAATATACATATTAAAAAAATATTTCTTGCAAACTATGCATTTAGAAGCCTAAACAATTAGGTATGCGCGCATGCATCCAAACACCACAAATAAACTTACCGTATTCTAAAATGAAATATAGTGCAGATTCTTATAACTAAAAGAAATATTTTGATAAAATTTATGTTTGTATTTGGAAAAAGAAACAAGTAGTGGTGAACCGCATTATAATATAAAAAGCATTGCAAAGGATTTGTAAATTAAAAAAAATAAAACGTGTAATTATACAACACGCTACTGAAGTGAAACTTCTTCAAACACACAAACATACCGAG
Organism: Agrilus planipennis; assembly: GCF_000699045.2. Taxonomy (NCBI): domain Eukaryota; kingdom Metazoa; phylum Arthropoda; class Insecta; order Coleoptera; family Buprestidae; genus Agrilus; species Agrilus planipennis. The sequence goes on from NW_020438925.1 coordinate 824,276, forward strand.
ATAGGGGTTAAGGATCCAATACTGGTAGGAAATATACTATGGAATGTCTTTATATACAACAATCATAGCTTTTTTGTAATTAGACAATACTAACCGGCCGGTACCGCCGCAACCGCTAAGACTCTGCATTTTAAGTCTGTAATATCTTCGAAAATATTCATTTAAATTAAATGCTGTAAAGGGCCATTTAAAAGTACTTAATTCGATAAGGATTAATGCTGTATTGCTTAAAATCGCTTCATAAATAAGCCATTATTTCTCGTAAAAAGTAAAGGATAAGACATGGCTATTGTGTGTTATCCTTAAGAGATAGACATATACCTGTACGGACTTTTTTGTAGACCTTTTTAGGGTGTACAATACTGTAATACATTATTTTGATCTATCTCGTAGGGTTCAGCCAGCGTTTGCAATGTAAGGGCAAAAAAATGTATTTATTTACGACATCACAATACAAACTATCAGTGTTTCTCTACTATATTATACATGTATTATACATATAAACCTTCCTCTTGAATTACTCTATCTATTAAAAAAACCGCATTAACATCCGTTGAGTAGTTTTAAAGATCTAAGCATACATAGGGACAGACAGCGGGGGAAATGCGTTGCATAATTTCGTTACATAGCAATTCGCATGAAACGAACTTACCCTACCGTGCGTAAGGAAGTTTCACTTCAAAATGTTTTGCCACAAAAATACTCCGTGCATTTACACTGCACTTAATGCAGTTACTTTTAAAGACAATTATCTAATGATTTGATTCAATGTTATATTCTATTAAACAAAACGCATACATAAAGTATTCTTCGAATCTCATTGAAATTTGTAATAAAGTTATAAAAAAAATTCCACATTCCACGTAAATGACAAGATAAACGATCTACATATATTTTTTATCGTGTCTAAAGATTATGAGTCTGAATTCTTTACAGAAGATTATTAATACTGTTTCGAGAAAAAGGGCGTACTTTTTTTTTTAGTTTAATTAACCGAAGCCGTACAGGCGGTTTGATAACTTTATCATTTCATTGTCTTAAACGGTTCGAAATAAAAATTATCAAATGTAGATTAAGAAAACACAGCTCATTTGAACGTAACGCTCAACCACACTGTAAATGAAATTAGATTAGGACTAATGACAACATTCAGTCGAAGCTACTGATTCTTTATTTAAACTTTACAATTCACCATCACCTTGTCATTTGAGAATAAAGTTAATTTCTTTTAAAAATCTGAGTATGTAATCCTATTTTGTAAATACAACTTAAAGTAATTAACATTTTATACTATAAAATTGTTGTTGTCATTGCGTTTGTCTTCGTAAGTTATATAAATCTCTGTAAGATAAGAAAAGCATTTTAGATGAGGTATTATTTATAAAACGGAACAATCAGAGCCAAAAAAGGGTGAAATACATCTATTTACCACATAAAATTTAGAAGCGTTGGAAATGTAGTATAACAAGCGAATAAACAGGAGGAGAAAAGATGTTACTGTGGAAGTCAACGAGAAATAGGCGAGATAGGTTTGATTTGGTTAGGTTAGATGTTACTATAGACCAGAGCCGGGCAAACTTTAACTTCGTAGGAGCCGCTACCTGAGATTAGTTTGAGTCACTCCATACCCTTCAATGAGTACGAGAGAGTAAGCAGTAATGACCCATATTGCTTTCTCTTTTTCTTCTCCCTTCCACTCCCATATCAAGCCCCTTCATCCCGTAGACGAGCGAAGCCTCTCTCGCAACTTAAATAATACTTACGAAAATTTTCGTTACTACGTTTGCAATACTATTGGCTTTGGCTATGGAAGAGAGGACTCACCGACGAAATGGAAGGGATAAGAAAAGGAAAGAATCATCTCACTCGTACTAGGAGGATCAATGAGGAGCTCCTTGGTTATACCTGAAGAGCTCTCGGAAGTCAAAAGAGCCGAGTTTGCCCGGCTCTGCTATAGACGTCAACGGGAAATAGACGAGATAGGTTGGTTTGGTTAAGTTAGGTTGGTAGGTTAGGTAGGACACCTTCTCAGGCACGAAAGGATTATTACAGAAATATTAAAAGCAGACAAAGGATTTAAGAGAACTAGAGGTAGACCTATATTAGATTACTGGTCACAAATTATTCTAGTTTTAGGGAAATAGGAAGATTTTCTCAGGATAGGAAAAAGTGGAGGTGCGTGTCTAACTAGTCTTAGGACTGGCAACCTTATGATGATGATGATAAAGTTTATTTCACCTGTTTTGGGCCTGATTGCTCCACGTATTATTACTGCAAAGGGAAGAAATGGAATCTAATTATTTGAAGTGTTACGTACTTTAAACTGTTCCATAAACACTGATATCATTATTTTCCTAATATGACACTCGGTCCGGTTTCTAAGTCTGGTTGTACAACTCCTGTTGACAGAAAGATATTTGTTATACTTCATACTTGTTTATACTTTTTACTCCGCCATTTTGTTAAAAAGGGTTTATCGTTTGGTGACACTCGAATTGAGCACAGAGCGTAAGCAGGTAAACAAGTAATTATCGAGGGTTTGTTTGTCAAGAAAGGAATTGAGCACAGGGATCATACAGGTAGCAAATAAAAATACCTATGATAAGAACAACATTAACGTTGTTATGTTGCCAAATATAACTGGTTTATACAAAGAAAAGACAGTTGTAGGTATATGATTACCATATTTATTTGGACTGCCTTTTCTACCTCCAGATGAAGTGGGTAACTATTTTGTTGGTGATTCTATGAGTGACAAGTCCGAAAACAATTGTTGAGTTGAAGCTTTTCTGGATTGTTTTGTTGATACGTATATAGACGACTTTTCAATCTTTCCTCCCAGAATTTGGGCCGAACAGTCTTCTAGTGCCTCTAAAACAACCAACACTTGCGAGGCATTCCATTCGAAATTTAAGAAGGAAAACGTCTCTTCGCACCTCAATATCTGTTCTTTTTTAAAGGTTCTGATTGAAATTCAAACAGACACATAAAAATAAATTCAATCAACCAACTTGAAGAAAAAATTAAGACGAAAAATACTCTTAAAAATCAATTTTATTGATCAAAAAATAAAACAACTAAATGATGGTGAAATATCAAGATACGACTATGTAAAATGTATTTCTTATAAAAATATCGTTAGTTAAGTTAATATTATGTNAGTTCAAAAAAGTTGTAAAAGACGATAGTTTTGTAAAATATTTAATTATTAACACTTAACACTTACTTTATACATATAACAATTATAATTATCTAGGTAGCTCTGAGAATCTCAATTTTAATGTGTGAAAGTTATTGGTTGCGAATGATGATAATGAATGTCTGTTGGTGAATACTTCTGAATGCTTGTTGTTGAATTGATGAATGAATTATTTTTAATGAATGATTTCGACCCTTAAATATACTTATAACTAGTTCCCTAACTGGGCGTAGCGAGCATTGTTTGGGGGTGCAAAAACGGTTTCGCTAGCAACAAGGTTATTACCCTTATCCAGGTACTTCTGTAAATATTTCGGAAAATAAAATTTGGAAACTACACCAATAACTATAAAACGTGACTGACAAAAGATACAAAATTTTACAATAGACGGTACTTCACAAATAAATAAAATTGAATTGAATAGCAGTTGAAACATCATAAACAAAATGCCTTTCTCACGCCGGCTATAGAATTTAAATTTGTACAAAAATTTCTATGAACAATAAAATAATACAATATTTATTGCATGAGATGCAACAATTGTATTAGAAAATTTACTTGTTTACCTACCTAGTGCTTCAAAAAACTCAAATCCCTACAGATATTTTAAAAGAAAGTAATACAATATTTATTGCATGAGATGCAACAATTCCATTAGAAAATTTACTTGTTTACCTACCTAGTGCTTCAAAAAACTCAAATCCCTACAGATATTTTAAAAGAAAGTTGGCAACATGGCTTGTGCTCAATTCGGGTGTTTATATAAACACATGCAGGTAAGAAAATCTTTGTGCTCAATTCAGGCGTCCGTTTGTGCTCAGTTCATGCTTATTAATCGTTTTTGTGCTCAATTCAAGTGCACCGTATCGTTTATTTATTCTTTATTTTACTTTTAGTTGAGCTATTGTCAAAGTTTTTACCGTTTTTTATAAACGTCACAGAATTTGCTTTCTATCTTACCTGGACAGACGTCTTCGCTTTCCAATTCGTAATCTGCAAAAAAAATATTGAGGTACATCAATACAGCATAGTTATAACAAAAAACTGCCTCCGATAACGAATACTTCATTTATAGTTACTTCATAAAGCACTTTAAAATGTATTGGAAATGAAATGATCATTTGGCGAAACATCTTAACAACAAATGTGAATTGGTTTGTGTTCGTTTCACAATTGTATTTCAATTTTTGACGGTCGTTTCAGTTAGTATACCAATTTCAAAAGAGTACTCACATTATAACCTAATCTATAATATAGATTCTGTTCTTAAATACTATTTCTATTTTACAAACAAATGTATAGTACCTTACCTTGTAGAAATATGTTAAAAAAAAAATTTTTTTCAGTCTGAAGATAGTTGAATAAACCGAAACGTAACAAAAAACATAAACTTGTTTCATTATATATAATATGGTCATTAAAAGCTTTTACAAGTGCTTAAAGTTGATGCTTCGTGTAGGACACGTATTTTCAATAGAAATTAAAAAAATATAAAATGGCCTTCGACAAACTTTATGTATCTTACTGCAAAATTGCAAACCTCTGTTCCAAGTATTAAACTCATGATATCTAGAGCCGATTAGCACTCTATGGCGCGTGTACTACTGAATCCCCTTAATGTATCGGCATCTTTTGAGCATGTACTGGTGATAAGTGCCGAGGCAGCTTTTATAAAAGATGTAACCGAGTGGACTAATTTAAAAATTCAAAACAAGAAAAAATCACTAAATTTTTTAAACTCTTGCCTAAGGCAGATTATAATGATAAATTGCGAATTTATCGATACATTTATTTTACTTTGATGCATATTGGTTTTATTTTGGAACCTTAGAACGTATCCCCTATGATTCCATACTAATTACCATTCCATATCCACGGTTTCTGTATTCGCGGAATATTTATGGAACGCATACATAATAAAGAGCTTTTACTGTAACTTAAATACTAAATGCTTCCATATAATATATTTTCTTATCTTAATCATATTCACTCTATTTTGTTTTTTATTTTACTACTCACCGTCTCCTTCGAAACAATTGTATTGGTCCAGTTCACACTCATTTGGGAAAGTTTTTTTATTGCCTTTTCCATTAATACCACAGACAGGTTGGTAGACGTCCAGACAAAGTGGACAATCTTCGTCTTTCTCTAATGATGCTGTTTCACCATAACTCCAGAATTGAGCCAAGAAAACGACTTCAGTAAAATAATGCAAAATTATTGTCATTGCAGTTCTATTAGGTACAAACAACAAAAAGAATAAATAAAGAAATTACTTTACCTAAAAGTAACGCTGCAAGTGTCTTCATACTGTTTCTTGATAAGAGAGGACCTAAAGTTAACAGAATAGTAAAGGTTGGTCTGTTTTATAGGTATTTGCTAATTTAATATATTTTTAAGGCATTATGAATTGATGATATAAAAACCAGAGCTGTCTCGAAGATTAAAAATTAAATGTTTTGAATTTGGCTAATTAAATAGTCCAAATACAAAAAAAAACGGTAANGAACCGGCGTCCTCCCAAATGCTAATCAATGGTGTAAATCTTTAGGCCATGCAGCTCGGTCAGACAGAATGGTCTTAACCTTGAAGGATCGAAGTTTTTACTAGTCGACGACCTGCATTACAAAGAATGTCATAGTGGAATGGTCTAGGACCTTTTAAACATGAATAATGCTAAAAAATAACCCCTCTACAAAATGTTCTTTTAGGTTTATTGTCTTTGAAACACGCTAAGGCGCAAGTATAGTATAATAACTTTTTCTGAAAAAAAAAAATTAAAAGGTTAGGATATGGACTGTGGTAGTTAAACTATTGAAACTGTTCATACCCTTAATTGACGCTATTTTTTTTTTTTAAATATTGTTAGAAGATATCCATTAGTCAACCGTGGAATGAAAAATTATTGTCATGTTTGAAAGGACACGTCTAAGAGGACATTACCATTATTGCAGCAATTTTTCGTTCATGAAAAGTAGGCCAAAGAAAGACAGGTTGATGGAAATCCGATTTGTAAAATTTTCACGTTGAAAAGATATTCTACTCTAACTATTAATTTTTCTATGTCAAACAAGTAAAATACGTGATCCAGTGATTTTTTTTTTGAAACAACTTTACGTATAAGGTTCTTAAATCCATAAAAGATTGATAAGTAATAAAAACAATTCTACATCAGAAACTTATCAGGGAATTAGAAAAGGTTAAATTTTTGTAATTAGAAAGGAACCGTAACAGAAACTCCAAGTTACGTTAATATTTCAGGTTTCTCAATGGAACCTAAATTAGAAATCCATTTGACTGATTTGTTATTAGCGCGATTGTAAATTATCAAGGATATGGTCAAACATACATACAATTTAGACATCTTTTAGAAGTGAGTTAGTTTAATATGAAATATTATTCTGAAAATTCATTTCTGAATTTTTACCCACTACACACTACCTCCAATTAATGAGGGAAAAATTGTTCCTGTTGTCACACCCCCGCCGGGAATCGAACCTGGGACCTTTGGCTTTACGCACCAATGTTCTGACCACTAAACTACTAGAGGTGACAACAGCAACCACGACAAACCGTACTTATTAAATCACAAATCTGTCGAACTAGCTTAGTGGTCAGAGCATTGGTGCGTAAAGCCAAAGGTCCCGGGTTCGATTCCCGGCGGGGGTGTGACAACAACAACAATTTTTCCCTCATTAATTTGAGGTAGTGTGTAGTGAATGTATTCCTTTCTGGCTAACACTAACAGTGAGTATATCTGTTTAGCAACATTATTATGTTTGTCGGTTTAATGTCGGCCGGCTAAAATTATTATTATTATTTATTAACAGAAAATGAAATGTAAATTTTTATTACATATATTGTATACATACTTGCAGAAAATCCTGCAGAATAAATGTCTATTCGCAGGCCCCGTACAAAAAAAACTAAAAATAAAATTCTAAATTATTACTTACAAACTACTTATCACTGTATTTTTTATTTATTTATAGTAATGGAGAACAGCAAGTGTTAATATACACATATAATTTCACTTTCAAAGTATTATAATATAATCGAATACATTCTAATGTGATCCTACAAGGGAAAAAGAGTAAGATTTTTAAAAGTAGATTCGAACCGGAAAACAGAGTGAATCAAAATTAGAATTAGAATACGCGGAAAAGTGAGCCTTAGCAAGAGCAAACATCACAGTGTATCAAAATGACAGAATAGCGTTCTGGAACAGATTTTTAAAAGTTTCTACATTTCTTGTTTGGATACAATGACTAGGAAGTCTGTTCCAGGAGTTAACTATTCTGTGAGTTATAAAAATTATTGCGCGCCACGGTTGATGTGCGCTCCTTGTGAAGCTGCAGATTGTGACAACGTCGAGCCCAGGGTGTCGCTGGGGTTCGATTGAAAAGGTTGACAAGGTCTGGTGAGTCGAGCTCAAGAGTACTGCATCTGTCCGTGTATTCCACGTATCTAAGCCCAGGTACCAACTTAGTAGTACGTCTTTATACGGCTTCGACCAGGGTGATGTCTTTGACGAAATATGGAGCCCAGACCCAACTGGCGTATTCCACAATGGGCCGAACGTACGTGGAGTAATCATCTCTCTGTCAGGTTTAGCAAAATCTCTTCTGAGTAAATACATTGGCGTATTGGCTTTCTTGACAATTGGGGAGATGTGTGATATCCATTTGAGATCCTGGGGCATGGTTACCCTAACGTTCACTTGGGATTCTATGGGTTCCCGGGTGTAGCTGGGGAGAGTGTAACGGCTCCTGGGATTCTTCTAACCCACATGAAGTACTGTACACTTGGCAGCATTTAGGGGCAGAAGCCATGTAGAAGACCACCTTGCAATGTAGCCTAGGTCTTGTTGGATGTCCTGGTAAGCCTTTATGGGATTGTTTTTGTGTCGTCCTCATAACAGTTCCAATTCGAGGTGATACCATCTCCAATATCGCAAGTGTACAATAGAAAGAGGACCGGGCCAAGAACAGATCCCTGTGGTATACCGCTGGATACTGGATAGGGGTCCGAGAAGGTGTCATGAATTCGCACTCTGAAGGTTCTGCTCCGAAGATAATCTTTGATCTAGTTCAACAGAGACTCTTGGATACCCAGATTCTCTAATTTGTGGATCAGGCGCCGGTGAGGTACCTTGTCAAACGCCTTAGCTTAATCCAGGTAAATCACGTCGACTGGATTACCCGAATCCAGTGCTCTTGTCCACTGGTTAAGAATTTACAGTAGGTCGGTCACGGTTGATCGTCGGGGAAGGAAGCCGTGTTGCTAGTCTGGAACTAGTTTCGAGGCGGCGATGTGGTCATGCAGGCATCTCACTATGATTCTTTCCAGAACCTTACCGATGGTGCTGCAGAGGCTGATCGGCCTATAATTGAGGGCATCAGTTTGTCGCCCTTAAAAATCGGTGTCACAATAGCCTCTTTCCAACCCTCAGGAATGCGGGATTCCTCCAGGGACCTTTCAAAAATCTTGTTCAACACCGGAGCCAGTTGGAGGGCACAGTTCTTGAGGAGGCACGGCGGGATGTAGTTTGTTCCAGCGGTCGATTTAACGTCCAGGCGTTGCAGGACCTGGGCGGTTTCAATATCAGTGAAGATAATGTAGTCCAGGATAGCATTGCATCGGTTCTCAAGTGGTGGCAGGGCACCGTCCGATTCAGAGGAGTACGTCGAGGAGAATTCTGAATACCCGTCTAATTTAAACAATTCCAGTAAATAGTTCCTTGGTGAGTGCGTCTGCCGGCATCTTGTCAGTGGCCAGGTACTACAGGTTGATCTCGCCCGTAACTATGGCTTCTCTCACGAAGTGGTGTGGAGCGTGAATGTGTTTGGTTCTCGAGTGATGTACAGGATTCTCTGCTGGTTTCCTCGCTCTTTGGTTATCAATGTGAATGTCAACTGTTGACTGTGAACGAGCGCCAATCTTCTCGCTGAGTCGTTTCAGGTGCATAGCTACCTTGGAAGTCTCGCTGAGTGCCATGTACTCAGACTCCGTTGAACAAAAGGTCACCGTGCGCTGCTTCCTCGACTTCCATGAGGTGAGACTTCCACACATCGTATCCAGTGTAGGACCTCCTGTCGTTGATGCATGCAGCCCAGTGAGCATCCACGAAGCCGGTCCGATTCTTACCTTTTGCACTGAAGGGGATACCCATGTCGGTCGTACCCTTGAGGAACCGTAACACCAGTTTTGCAGCTTGCAGTGACTCTTTCCAAAATAGTTAAACTGGCTCAGGAAACTTGTAGCGTGTGTAATGTGGCGCGTTATGACCGACAAGTACAGCAGAACTCCAATGAATTCTCGATATGGTAGTTTCTCTTCATCTTCTTTGTCCCAAACGTTGTCCCTCGAAAAATTTGCTCCTGTTTCGAACGGTATAGAGACTGACCGACATTCGGACATCCCAAACCGATAAAGTATGTCCAGCATGTACCCTCACTGACTTATGATGATCGTCAATTTTTCCCAAGTGAACTCGGTTCCCAAGCAGTAAGAAACGCCGCCCAAGTAGTTGATCTGGAACGACTTACTCAGGAACTTGTGAACTTGTAGACCTTATCGATCATCTCAGCATTGCGTGACATCACAAACATGTCGACGTAGACAACAATGATAAGCTGGTTTACACCCTCGTTCTTCAAGTAGATGCTTGCGTCTCCGAAAGTTGGCCTCGCAGCAAACTTTTTCAGCTCCTTATTTGAGCGCTTATACTACTATCGTTCAGCCTGTTTTAACCCGTATAGTGCTTTCTTCATACGACAGACTTTATTTCCGGACGATAATTAGGACAACATTTTTGCAGTCTTGTTGACCACTTCTCGGAAACCCAAGGTTTCTTCAGTATAACGTGGCACCTCCATCCAGATTTCCTCGTCGATGACGCCATTTAAGAAAGCGGTGGAGACATCAAACTGCTGTGTGTGCATACTACGTTTCGCTACCAAGGCCATGGCAAGCGGAATCGAGCTGAACCGAGCTACAGTCTCACCGTAGTCCATCCCAGGATATTAAGTAAATCCCTTAGCTACGACTCTGGCCTTCCGCCTGGCGACAGCTCTGTCGGCACCATACTTGTTTCTGAACTCAATCCGACTCCCGACGGTTGAACGTTCCTATGAACGCTCATCCAAGTCCCAAGGGTTGTTCTTCAATATCGAGCAGAACTCATCGGCCATCGCTAACGTCTACTCGTGCCCCTCAGGACCAGAGATTGCCGTGCCGACTTGATTGGAACTTCTGCTACGTCTGGCGAATCATCGACATTCTCTGCCGTGTTATATGGTTTCTTAGGTCTGCAAGGTTTGCCTGTGAGTACCTTTTTCGGTCTCCCTGGTTTACGCTTCGGCGGTGGAATCGATCCGGTTGGATTTGGGGCCGGGGTCGCAACTGCTTCGAAGCCTCGAAATGGTTCTTCTCCCTCGTCAAGAGACGCCAATTACTGATGCTTATCTGGTTGATGAACTGGGTTGCTCGTCGTGTAATCATCTCCCAACACGATATCAATGTAGCCATACGACGGTGCAGGTTCCTCTCTATCCTGCTCGACGTTCGGATGAACATCACCCTGCTCCGATTAAAAATCCTCATACTGGTTGACGTCAATTGGTGCAGATTCTTCCAGGAATTGAATGTCGCGTAAATTCTCGACACGCTGTTCCTCAGGTATCCATATCCTGAGAACCTTTGACATCAAAGGAGCACCCAGGAATACTCCTTTAGAAGCACGGGGCTCGAATCTGTTGTACTTTTGGTTCGGCATAATTTTTTATAAGCAAAGCTCTTATGTGAATTTTCCACGTATCAAAATTGTCCTTTGTCAGCATTTCGATGCGCATCATGGCAAATGTAGCCATCTTGGATTGGTTGCTTTGTCGAATGCTCGGGAAGCAAAACAAAAAACAACCTCACTTTCGCGTACCGATTACCAGTCAATTTGTCTTACCTCAGTATCCTTTACTTTTTACCGCACGAGCCGGGCCCATAACCTGTTAAGAAGGTAGACAGTCGTAATAAAAGAAGCTCGGGCACACAATTTAGCAAGATTTACTGATCGCAATACAAAAGAACAACTTGACTCGAATAGGCAATACAATTAACTGAACGAACTTTACTGGTAGTAATATTAGCGAAAAATTATAGATGGCGTTATAATTCTAGTAAAGATAAATTACTAGAGGGCGATTCGATTTGATAAATAGAAACAAAAAATACTAATTTAACAATTTTTAACAAACCTAGTGTATTGTCTCTCTCTCTCTATCGTATCTATTTATCCTACCTTTATCCATAACTCTTTTTCTCCATATTTCCCTTCTTATATCCCCTTCTAGATTTTCTAATTTCCCCCGTACTTCACTCTTTTCAACGCTTCCTCTCACATTTTCCCGCGTTTGGTTTATCTCCTTACCACATAGTTTGGTGTACTTCTTTCTAACATTCATCCATTTGATTTAGTTTTTATATAAGACCTCTACCTGTTTTTTTCTTCCCATCCCCATAAAACACAATCCCCCCTTATCCTTCTTTCTGTAAAAGATCTTTTACCTAAAAAAAATCACTACAAAAAATATCACCAAATGATGTCCGGCGCCGCCACCATATATCGAAGAAGTGAATTTATTTGTTTATTTGATTTAAGGTGTTTAGAAAATACTACAAATGGCGTGGTGAGCGCCATCTGTAGTACGATGCTACATTTGAGGATTACATATGTTCCAACAAGGTCCATTTAAAAATATGGATATTTACTTGTTGAAACGAATCCCGGCGTAGCTCACCTCAACGTGATAGGCACGTTACCATAATCGAACAAAATAATTCGAAGTGGTCTGTATTCTGTCGAAACTGCCAGACGCGGATCGCGATTTCGATCTTTTTGGATCTCATCAGCGCGTCGCAGGCAGCTCCGACAGAACACAGACCAACCTTTACCTGCTGTCTTAACAGCGCGTTTTAGAAAATACTACAAATGGCGTGGTGAGCGCCATCTGTAGTAC
>NW_020438925.1:836796-875927 GCF_000699045.2 Agrilus planipennis
CTAGTCAACAATTTAACTATAGTTAATTAATAATTTAATAATATTGTAATATTCTTATTGTTAGATTACCTTATTAGATAAATACAACGTAGAAATGGTAGGGAACTATCGCAGGATGATACCTGATACAGTAGATAGGTAGGTGTTAGGTTGAAGTTTTAAATAAATAATTTAGATGTACCAACTTGGTACCAGTGACCTAAATATGAATTTATGGATACTATGTAACAGTATATTGATCAGATCTTTCGATGTTATCTCTTGTTTGCCAAACATGATTCTGGAAAACATACTCTCAATAGTGAGCCAATTTACCAGGTACTATTTGAGTAACTTCAATCATATGTTTGATGTAGTTTGTCTTGAATTTTTAAAGAGTTTTAATTTGATAGTTTATCTCATCAGATGTAAAAATATATTTTGTTTCTATTATTAACAACTTGCTCATTTTACATGCAGTCTTCATTGTATTCTTTCACAGTTAGTACTGCAAGTGACTTCTGAATTTTGAAATATTATCTACGCAATGTTGAACGTTCTGTAGTCCTGCTTCTTCCAGAATTTAAGAAATTACATTTTGTAAGGGGAAAACACTTTATTCATCCAACTAAAGTTTATTAAATATATATATATATATCAGTAATACAATACAATGAACAATGAATGAATGTACCTGAGTCCCAGAAGCTTTCGTTCAGTTGGACGAGCCCGAGATCATCTCGCTGTCACCTTGCGCGTGGCTACCTCGTCTTTTAAGGCGATATAGTTAGGAGCGGAACGAAGAATCAGTATGTAAGTGCCTTGAAGAATTTATAGGCAGTGGGAATAGGCACAGTCCCAGATGGGGATGGCGTAGGAGCAAATGCTTCTGATAATTGCGTTGAACGCACGTATTTCTGTTTGGTGGGAGATGTTTTGGAAGAAGAGCTTGAAGGAGATAAAGACGGCACGGCTTGAAAGAATATGCTTTCGTCATGTCAGTGTTTTGTCGAAGACGACGCCGAGTTAAGTAACGGAGTTGCTTCATTTGATGTTGTGGTGATGGCGGGAGGTTTGCGGGTCCTACGGGAGGAGAAAATTGCTTCCCACTTGACCTCGTTAATGGAGAGTTTCCATATTCGGTACCAATTTAGTAGCAGGGGCAAAACACTTGTTAAGTTTTTCGAAGCACGAGAATTGTTTGGGTAGAGTTTATGAGGGCGACGTCATCGGCGTAGAGAGCTGTGACGATCGAGGGGTGGGGCAGCATGTCTGCGCAGAAAAGGTTGAATAGAAGCGGTGACAGCTTGGAGCCTAGGAGGATATCAGCTGCGACGAGTTTGCTTGGGGGATAAAACAGAGCCAATGCGGATACGGAGGGTTCTCTCAGAGAGGAAAGATCCGACCCGATTAGGAAATGTGGTGTGTTGAGAATGCGGTTATGTGTTTTGATGGCAGAAGTTTTAGGAATTCCATCCGCGCCAGGGTTTTTCTCTTTTCCAGAGATCCAATGGTGAAGAAGATTTCAGGGGGGGGGACGTCTATTTATAGTCCGAAACAGTTGGGACGAAATTTTAGGAGGCGGCGTTGGTTTGCTTGTGAAAGTCGGCAAGCTCAACAGGGCTGGCAAGTGGGGAGCACTAGAGATAGAGAAAATCAGCGAAGATTGCAGCTTTTTCCTCGTCGAAGAGAGCGGGTCACTCTAAATTTGATTAGGCGCGATATGCGGGATCACGATGTTTTTGCTACAAACGGCGGGTTTTGTTTTTGCTATTGACGATAGCAAGAATATCTGCGGGGAGGGCTTTCTCTGGGGGGGAAGAGGAGCAGGAGGTCGTGGAGAGTTCGATGGCGCTGTTGATCTCTTGGAAGGAGATTGAGAGCTTTGTCGAGTTCCGCTATTGTGCAAATTAAAGTGCACTTGAAGGAGGATGTAGTGGAGACGTAGATAGTCTAGCGAAGCTGGAACTTTTAGGGGGTTGAGGGTTGGGCGGCCGACTTCTATTAGGGCGTGAAGGGGGTCGCAGCTTAGAACGTCGAGAACGGTGGAATCGGCAGAAAAAGGGCCCTTTTTTTTAAATGAAGATGCCAAGAATGTCAGGAAGTTGATTGTGGGGGGCAGGGAGGTACGGAGGATCTGGGCGCGCTTCGACGGCAAGGTTTAGGTTGAGGGCTTTGGCAAGAAGAGAAATGCCGTTTTTGTTAGTGTGTCAGCAGCCTCAGGAGGCCTGTTTGACATTCAGGTCGCCTGCAACGATCGTCGAGACTTTTGGGAGAAGGAGGGGGAGACCGAAGGATTTAGTACAGATGGGGGGAGTTAAGAGATATGGGTCTGAGGGAGCCGGAAGTTAATTCTAATGAAACCAAAATGATCAGTTCCACAAACCAGGTAGTTCCAGTTCGTTTCCGACTGCTGCGATTCAAAGTATTAAAAATTCGTACTGCTGTTGTTTCTGCTGTTTCTCACCAAAACAATTAAGAAAAGCCTACCCACGAAAACATCGAAAAGTTGATAATTGACATAAGAAATACGATAAGTCATATTTTCGGCGAACATGAAAACTGCAAGGAAATGGAATACTTTTGTGAAACATACATACAATTTAGACATCTTTTAGAAGTGAGTTTGTTTTAATAGGAAATACTATTCAGTTTTAAACAGTATATGACGAAAATATTCCTGTGGTTCTTGAAATGAAGTCGTGTGGGTTGTGGAAGGACATTGTCCGTTACTAACAGATTATCGTTACAAGCGTCAAATTTAATCTTGAACATGGACTCAAATATAGCAGAAATTTATAATTCATTGGTAGTAAAATTGGTAAAACTTCCGAATCGCGGCTTTTTCGAAAATGCAACTTTTTTTTGCTGGAAATGACGTAAAATGGCCTAATTATGAAAAACTTACACGAAATAATCCGGGGGAGGACCTTTTTAACGCTTTTTTTGCAAATTAATATTTGTAGATCACACGTCAAACTTCAAACCTCATTTTCATAGTTGCCATCTCAATTTTCATTAATAATTCAACTCCTGTAGCACGGATTTTAGTTAAAGAAGGTGTATTTATAAGAAACTCACAAGAAAACGTCGAAGGAAAGGTGTTTTAATGATTATTTCATGTAAGTTTTTCATAATTAGGCCATTTTACGTCATTTCCAGCAAAAAAAAGTTGCATTTTCGAAAAAGCCGCGATTCGGAAGTTTTACCGTAAAATTTACAGGGGGCAAACGCATTAACTTTTCTTTGAGGGGATCATACCAAGCGCGTTGCGAACCAGCAGGTATTTCCTTCAATTGCAAAGGAGAATTTACGAACATGGTCCATTCATCATCATCATCATTAGGTCATCAGTCCTAAGACTGGTTGGACACGTACCTCCACTCTTTCCTATCCTGAGCTAAACTTCGCATTTCCCTAAAACTAGAACAACCCACATCCTTAACTATTTGCGAAGAGTAATCTAATCTAGGTCTACCTCTACCCCTCCTAACTCCTGTTTCTGCCTCTAATATGTCTCTGACTAGACCTTCATGCCTGAGAAGGTGTCCTACCAACCTATCTCGCCTATTTTTTATTGACTTCCACAGAGTCCTCTGTTCTCCTATTCTTTCCAATACCTCTTCATTTCTAACCTTTTCTACCCACGATATCCTCATCATCCGCCTATAACACCACATTTCGAACGCTTCTAACCTTTTCTTTTCCGCCGCGCCCACTGTCCATGTTTCGCACCCGTACAACGCCGTGCTCCAAACATACACCTTTAACAACCTTTTTCGAATTTCTAATTTAACCGTTCGCGAGCATAGAAGTGACTTCTTTTTATTAAAGGCGACACGACCCTGCGCTATCCTCTGCTTTATATCCCTACTACTCCTTCCATCCTCACTTATCTGACTTCCTAGGTATCTAAAATCAGCCACTATACCGCTCGTTGATCCAGACTATAGACCAGAAATTTCACAGACGGACATGTGTCCTGCTGAGTACGCAGAAAAAGTGAAACACTTCGTAAAGACACACAAGACATGGAATTACTGCGAAAATAAACAAAGCCGACAAAGCATGGAAAAGCTTGGAAGTAGACACAGAATATAATCTAGATCAAGGAACGTACGACATTTGGAAACAACTTCTGTTTACCTAGCTATCTACTTAAACACAAAATGCAAAGACTATTTTTCGTGGTTCAAAGATCCTCATGCCATAGAAATAGATGCGTTTACTGTAAACTGGAAATAACCTGCGGTTTTGTATGCGTTTCCACCTTTCTCGATAATTAGGAAAGTTTTTAATAAAATAATTACTTATAAAACTACGGGAATTTTAGTAGTATCAAATTGGCGCAGCCAGCTCTGGTATCTCGTATTCAATAAACTACTTGTCTCTACATCTATAGTAATTAAATCTTCCAAAAATTGTCACCCTTTAGGACCAGTCATCCGACCACACATTCGCTAATAGCTGGGAGATTATCAGGGAAGCATATATAAGAAAAGGTGTACCAGAGAAGGAAATGACAATTACAATGACTTCTCAGTAAAGCAACAGTTCAACAGGAACTATTTGGAAATGGTTTGAGTTTTGTAAACAAATCGAAACCAATTTGGTTCAACCAATAATAACAGAGGTCATATCATTTCTAAATAGTTTAGTAGGAGTCAAAACCACGTACAATAATATTAACGGGCTCACAGCAGCGCTGCAATAAATACTTCAAAAAAAATATGATCAGGAAGAGTTGGTGAAGAGATACTTAAAAGGCATTTTTAAGCTACGGCCTAATTTTTCACGGTATCCCATCCATAGTATTTGATCACTTACAATCTCTAGGGGCAACAAAAAAATTAAAATTAGAAAACCGCATCAATTCCTATTCCTACTGGGAATATTGGCGCTAATAACTGCTCAAAAGGTAAATACTATTTAAAACATTAGACTAAATCAGCTCCCCGAGGGACTAGAGATACAAATTACGAACATCCTTAAAACCTCCCATCCTAGCGAAAAGCACAACCCTTAATAAGACCAAATACCTACGAAACAAACCCAAATTTGTGCATTGTGTCAGTCTTGTCGGAGAACATAAGAAGAACAAAATAATATCGACAAGTCCAAGTTGACCATTTTTTATTTTTAACGATTAAACATCCCCATCGAACAGCCACTTCTCAAACGTTAAGTCGTTGGCTTAAAGTTGTCCTTAAAAGTAACGGCATTAATACGGATCTGTTTAAAAGCCATTCAACAACACATGCTTCAACATCTGCAATAGAACGAGCCGGGGTAAGCATTGACAAAAAGCTAGTTTTTAATATAAAGCAATCATCCTTTAAAATTAAATTAGGGTAAGTGAAATATTGTCATCCAAATTATAGCATACAATTGTAATATGGAAATAAACTCGTTACTTTACGCTTTATAATTAGTTAAACATCTACAGCGTGTTAAGTATTTGGTGAAGACCGACGTGAAGAGATATGCCCCTTCCCTTTATCAGGATGCACCGTAGCATAATTTCAAATGCAATCATATCCGCCGCTTATCGACCGAGAACTAGACAAAAGTGTACAGTACCATTTGCAAAATTTGAACTGTCATGGAAAACAATAGAAAACGAAAACAAGCGTTAAGTATTCAGTGTAAAGAACTCATTGCAAATGTACTACGTACAATTCATGAATGCTGAAAAAGAACAAAAAGGTTTTATTCTTCCACTTGAAAAAGTACAAGAACGTATAGGGGCAGCAACCGGACTAAGTTTATTAACCATAAGAAGGGTTGCTTTGGAGAAGAAAAAAGTAGAGGCCAGAGGTTTTATGAAACCCAAATATAATAAGAGACACCTACGTCCTAAAACTGACTGCGACAAGTTTAACCAAGATGTCATAAGAAGAACGCTGAATAAATTTTATGCTACTAAAGAGATGATCCCAATACTGAAAAATATTCACCAGAAATACCAAGACGACACGGGGTATTGCGGTTCGAAAGTTAGTATCTGGCGAGTACTGNTATAAAAACAGGAGATACAGCAATTGTACTCACGTTTTAAAATCCTCCCAATACTCCTGATCTTTTAGTGGAACGTTTCGTCAGGAATTGTCCAGTCGAAGGTGAAGGACTTTTCAGATGATGAAATGATGTTCCAGGGGTCGGAAGTCTTCTCCAGGGGTGTTGGTTCCTGATGTGGATAGAGACGTCGCAGAAGTTGAAACTCTGAGGTGTTTGAGTTGAAATTTGTTGATTTCCACCTTCTCTATCCTGTTCCGGGCAGCGCCAGTTAAAACGTACGATGTTCGAATGGAGTTTTTAAAAACTTTGTTTTAACACATTTATTTGGTTCGGTTTTCAGGAACCTGGATTACACTTTATTTTATCTTAACTATTACACAAAAATGATGGCAAATGAACAACTAGCATAGGTTTGACCTATAAAGTAGACTGTTGAATGAATGAGAAAATTGTGAGCTTATATACTAATTAGATGTGTCATGGCCGGTGGTATAATTAATAGGTAGGGGCAAAGGTCGCTGGATGTAACTCATCCAAATTATAGCATACAATTGTAATATGGAAATAAACTCGTTACTTTACGCTTTATAATTAGTTAAACATCTACAGGGTGTTAAGTATTTGGTGAAGACCGACGTGAAGAGATATGCCCCTTCCCTTTATCAGGATGCACCGTAGCATAATTTCAAATGCAATCATATCCGCCGCTTATCGACCGAGAACTAGACAAAAGTGTACAGTACCATTTGCAAAATTTGAACTGTCATGGAAAACAATAGAAAACGAAAACAAGCGTTAAGTATTCAGTGTAAAGAACTCATTGCAAATGTACTACGTACAATTCATGAATGCTGAAAAAGAACAAAAAGGTTTTATTCTTCCACTTGAAAAAGTACAAGAACGTATAGGGGCAGCAACCGGACTAAGTTTATTAACCATAAGAAGGGTTGCTTTGGAGAAGAAAAAAGTAGAGGCCAGAGGTTTTATGAAACCCAAATATAATAAGAGACACCTACGTCCTAAAACTGACTGCGACAAGTTTAACCAAGATGTCATAAGAAGAACGCTGAATAAATTTTATGCTACTAAAGAGATGATCCCAATACTGAAAAATATTCACCAGAAATACCAAGACGACACGGGGTATTGCGGTTCGAAAGTTAGTATCTGGCGAGTACTGCGAAAACTCAGACTAATAGGAAATTGTTAGTAAAAAAAGCAGAGATTCGACATTTGAGTTGCTTTTTTCAAAAAAAAAAAAAATGAGAGCTTTTACAAAGTCAGTTGTAGTTACTGACAATGCCTTATATCACAACGTGTAAAATGAAAAATGCCCTAATTCGAGCTCGTTAAAAACAGAGATGCAGAATTGGCTACGAAAGAAACATTTAGATTTCGAAGACAGTATGCTTAAAGTAGAATTCTACCAAATTATAAAACTGCATAAGCCGAATAAAATAATTCCGAGTGGTCTGTATTCTGTCGAAACTACCAGACGCGGATCGCGATTTCGATCTTTTTGGATCTTATCAGCGCGTCGCAGGCAGCTCCGACAGAACTCAGACCAACTTTTACCTGCTGTCTTAACAGTGCGTTTTAGAAAATACTACAAATGGAGCAGTAAACGCCATGTGTAGCACGATGCTACATTTTAGGATTACATATGCTCCAACAAGGTCCACTTGTGTGGATATCTACTTGCTGAAAACGAATCCCGGCGTAGCCAACCTCAACGTGATAGGCACGTTAGCTTAATCGAATAAAATAATTCCGAGTGGTCTGTATTCTGTCGAAACTGCCAGACGCGGATCGCGATTTCGATCTTTTTGGATCTCATCAGCGCGTCGCAGGCAGCTCCGACAGAACACAGACCAACTTTTACCTGCTGTCTTAACAGTGCGTTTTAGAAAATACTACAAATGGCGCAGTAAACGCCATCTGTAGCACGATGCTACATTTTAGGATTACGTATGCTCCAACAAGGTCCACTTGTGTGGATATCTACTTGCTGAAAACGAATCCCGGCGTAGCCAACCTCAACGTGATAGGCACGTTAGCTTAATCGAATAAAATAATTCGAAGTGGTCTGTATTCTGTCGAAACTGCCAGACGCGGATCGCGATTTCGATCGTTTTGGATCTCATCAGCGCGTCGCAGGCAGCTCCGACAGAACACAGACTAACTCTTTTTTGCATAAGCCTAAGTTTAAGATCATCGACATCGACGAAATAATACAAGAAGCTGGTCATGATGTTTGTCGATTACCGCCATATCATCCAGAATTAAACCAAATTGAATATGTTTGGGCAGCTCTGAAACATTTTGTTACCGAACGCAATGTGTCTTTTAACATGGGTGACGCAAAAAAAAATTGTGAAGAATTTTTCCAAGTTTGTCTATCGAAAAATGGGGAAATGTGTACAACAAAGTTATTAACAAGAAGATGCATACACATTAGAAAATCCAGCGGTCGAAATGGTCATTGAAGAGTTGGTTATTGAATTGGGAGTCGACGATTAATCTTCTGACTCAAACAATGATGACATTGAAGATTAAATGACAAGTTAATTAACTTAACTCTTTACACACTTATAAAACTCTTGCTTTGTTTTCTATTGTTAATTTATATACATTTTTGATTTAACGAATTGTTAAACATTTTCGTCTAGTACTGTACAGTTCTAGCCGATCTCCCAAGACCGCCCATCGAGAGCTCTGCTCGTTCAAGCTTGTTCCAAGTATTTCTGTCTTGCTCACGCCTAGAGTGTATTTCTTCTATCTTCGCGCAGATTTCTTCAAGGTCACATCTGTAACTACTTGTAAGGAAGTTCGTTCCATATTATGTGAGTACAGTCTTATATAGGTATGCGCGCACGCATCCAAACACCACAGTTAAACTTACGGTATTCTAAAATGAAATATAGTGTAGATTTTTATATCTAAAAGAAACAGTTTGATAAAATTTATGTTTGTATTTGGAAAAGAAACAAGTGTTAGTGAACCACATTATAATATCCTCAAAAAGCATTACAAAGGATTTGTAAATTAAAAAGTTTTGCCACAAAAATCCGCCGTGCATTTACACAGCACTTAATGCAATTACTTTTCAAGACAATTATCTAATGATTTGATTCAATGTTACATTCTATTAAACAAAACCCATACACAAAGTATTCTTCGATTCTTATTGATGTTTTTAATAAATTTATATAGAAAATTCTACATTCCATGTAAATGACAAGATAAACAACGATCTTCATATATTTTTTATCGTGTCGAAAGATTATGAGTTTGAATTCNAAAAAATAATACCACTTACAGGTAAGAATGTTGAATAAAATACCCTAAAATGTCTGTCTTTATTATAACACCTTCCAGGACTGCGTTGAGATTCCAGACTTTTTCTAATCTTCGACCAGGCAATAATACGTCGGTAAATAAGCTTAGTATTCTTAAATTATCAATGGATAATTAATACTCTTTTTTTTTATTATTATTTGTCTTAATTAGACTTGGATCTCGATCCAACACAAAACTAGCCAGATCGGCTATTTCAACACAACGTGAACTATACGTTGTTTCACTGCTGCGGTCAACCGCCGTCTGTTTCACCTTTATTCTGCTTTCTTAAAACAATTACTTATTTTTGTGTTTAGTTTATAAGTGGTGCTGGTGTGATTCTTATTGATGTTTTTAATAAATTTATATAGAAAATTCTACATTCCATGTAAATGACAAGATAAACAACGATCTTCATATATTTTTTATCGTGTCGAAAGATTATGAGTTTGAATTCTTTACAGAAGATTATTAATGCTGTTTCGAGAAAAAGGGCGTACTTTTTTTTTAGTTTAATTAACCGAAAGCGTGCAGACGATTTGATAACTTTATCATTTCATTATCTTAAACAATCGAAATAAAAATTATCCAATGTAGATTAAGAAAACAGCTCATTTTAACGTAACGCTAAATTATTCTTTAAATGAAATTAGATTAAGACTGATAACAACTTTCAATCGAAGCTACTCATTCTTTATTTAAACCTTTACAATTCATCATCACCTTATCATTTAAGAATAAAGAAAACATCTTTTAAAAAATCTAGCTATTTAATTCGAAACATGTAATCTTATTTTGTCAATCCAAAATAATGCTGTTAACTTCTTGTACTAGAAAATTGTTGTTGTCATTGTGTTTGTCTTCGTAAGTTTTATAAATATCTGTAAGATAAGAAAAGCATTTTAAATGAGGTATTATTTATAAAACAGAACAATTGGAGCCAAAGAAGGGTGAAATAAATCTATTTACTACACAAAATTTAGAAGCGTTCGAAATGTGGTGTTACAAACGAATGGAGAGGAGAAAACAGATGTTACTATGGAAGTCAACTAGAAATAGGGGAGATAGGCTGGTTAGGTTAGGTTAGGTTAGGTTGGATGTTACTATAGATGTCAACGGAAAGTAGGGGAGATAGGCTGGTTAGGTTAGGTTAGGTTGGTAGGTTAGGTAAGATACCTTCTTAGGCACGAAGGGACTAGAGGTAGACCTAGATTAGATTACTGGTCACAAATTGTTCTAGTTTTAGGGAAATACGAGGATTTTCTCAGGATAGGAAAAAGTGGAAGTGTGTGTTCAACTAGTCTTAGGACTGACGATCTTATGATGATGATGATGATAAAGTTTATTTCACCCGTTTTGTCACTGATTGCTCCACGTACTATTACTGCAAGGGGAAAAATGGAATCTAATTATTTGTCGTTTTTACGTACTTATACTATTCCATGAACACGGTTATCATTCTTTTCTTAATATGGCACTCGGTCCCGTCTTTCTGTCTGGTTGTGCAACTTCTGTTGGGAGAAAGGTATTTGTTATTGTTCGAACCAACATGATAGAAAAGTCATCAGAAAAGAAAACTCCTCCATCTTGTTAAAAATGGTTTATGGTTTATCGTTTCTTTATTCTTTATTTTACTTTTAGTTGAGCTATTGTCAAAGTTTTTACCGTTTTTATAAACGTCACAGAATTTACTTTTTATCTTACCTGGACAAACGCCATTGCTGGACAATTTGTAATCTGCAAAAAAATATTGAGGTTAGGTTTTACAAAAAACTGCCTTAGATAATGATACTAAATCTTTATAGTTACTTCGTAATGCACTTTACTTTGAATTTGAAATGCAGTGAATTGGGTTCGGTTTGTTTCACAATTGTATTTTAATTTTTGACGGTCGTTTCGGTTATTATACCATTTTCAAAAGAGATAAAGATCAAAAGCACATAAAGTTGTTTAATTATTTGACTGTCACCCTGGAAAACAAAATATAACTTAAATACTGAATGCTCCCAGATGATATATTTAAAAAGTGGAATAATGAGAAAGTTATCTGGCTGCAATGCGTTTAGCTTTCGATATTTTTAGGGTTTCAAAGAGGTCTAAATTTTTTCCTTTATTATATTTATGCAAGAGTTTAAAATTACTAAGGTACATGTTATGTTTGCTTGAGATAGATACAATGATCAGAAAAAGTCATTGTTTATTTTGTCATAGATGTAGATGGAACAAAACAAAATAGCTCGAACCCCAACGTCAAGTTGTCCGAAGCAGTTTTCGGTAACAAGGTTACCTTGTTCAGGGACTGAAGTGAACTAAACCTAAAAGGGAACTAATCCTATTTTATACTAATAAGGTTGGTGTTCAATGGACCTTAACAATCACAAAATTAATTATTCCCAATCTCCCTAACTAACATAAGATTTTTAATATTAATATTATGTCCTTCAGTAAGAAAATGTTTGGCAAGACTAGATTTTTCTTCTACCAAACCGTGCATGAGCTAAATGCTCCTTAAATCTAGTTTTGATTGTGCGCCTAGTTTGTCAAATATATTTTTTACTACAGTCATTACAGCTAATTTCATATATCCCCAACTTTTCAAGTAACCCTAAGGATAAAATTCCTTTCTTAGAAAACTTAACAACAACGGTCCTATCCCTGGATCTCCGCTATTTAGTCTAGTTTAATTACTTTTGTGATTGTTAAGGTCCATTGAACACTAACCTTGTTGTCATTGAGCCGTGGTTTCCTGAACCTTAACAATTATTAGTATAAATTAGGATTAGCTCCCTTTTAGGTTTAGTTCACTTCAGTCCCTGAAGAAGGTAACCTTGTTACCGAAAAGTGCTTCGGACAACTACAGCAAAGAATACAGAACCAAAGAAGCCTACATCAGTGGGATTTGGTGCCGCAGTAGAATGCTCAGTTCGACGGTAGGAGTCGCATGGTCGAAATAGGCAGGCTGCAGATGGAATTATCAGCAGTCGTTGGCCATGCGTCGACCACAGTAGTTATGAGTAGGGGTGCGCATAAAATTTTTTTTCATTCAGGATGAAAAATATTTTAATTAGTAGCTGATTATTATGAAAATGATGTTCAATATTTACATTTCAGAGAATAGCAACAGTTTACTCGGCTATCTGCCCTTTGCGCATCGAAATTTAGTATGTATTTCTTAATTCTCAAATGATATTAAATGTTGATTAACAAATACAACAAAATTACAAAAAAAATATTGGTTGAGAATAAACAATTCCATTGATAGTAGTGTAATTGCCATTTTATAATGTTTTATCATTATCAATATTTTCTATTCTGACTGTTGCTATTCTCTGAAATGTAAATTTTGAACATCATTTTCATAATAATCAGCTACTAATTAAAATATTTTTCATCCCGAAAGAAAAAATTTTTATGTGCACCACTACTCATAACTACTCTGATCGACACATGGCCAGCGACTGCTGACAATTCCATCTGCAGCCTGCCTATTTCGACCATGCGACTCCTACGGTCGCAGTTAGAACTGAGCATACTACTGCGACACCAAATCCCACTCATGTGGACTTCTTTGGGTCTGTATTCTTTGACTACAGTGTCGTGTTTTGGCGTTGGGGTTCGAGCCATTTTCCAATCTTCATATAGGTGTAGATGTTCACTTCAGCTAAATTTAATGACGGCCAATTTCACCAATGTATCCAATTTATTTGATAAACTCCGTTTGTCTTGCAGCAGATCCATCTTATCCCTATTATTTAAAAGTAGCGTACTCAAATTTAACTTGTGCTAATGTTTAACTTAATATAATGTAGCATCGTGCTACAGAGGGCGTTCACTGTGCCGTTTGTAGTATTTTCTGAAACGCACTGTTAAGACAGCAGGTAAAAGTTGGTCTGTGTTCTGTCGGAGCTGCCTGCGACGCGCTGATGAGATCCAAAAAGATCGAAATCGCGATCCGCGTCTGGCAGTTTCGACAGAATACAGACCACTTCGAATTATTTTATAATAACATAATTTATTGCAAATTTCACTAGTTATGCGTGGGATAAAATTAATGAATTGATATTGTTTATCGTTCTTTTACATTCGGAAAAGTACAAAAAAATACAATTGTGAAACAAACCAAACCATTTTCTCTTCTTAAACATATTCACTTTATTTTATTTTTATTTTACTGCTCACCGTCTCCTTGCAAACAGTTGTATCGGTTCATTTCACAATTATTTGAGAAAGTTTTTTTATTGCCTTTTCCATTAATACCACAAACAGGTTTGTAGTCGTCGGCCGTACAAAGTGGACAATCTTGGTCTTTCTCTAATGATGCTGTTTCACCATTACTCCAGAATTGAGCCAAGAAAACGACTTCAGTAAAATAATGTAAAATTATTGTCATTGCAGTTCTATTAGGTACAAACAACAAAAAGAATAAATAAAGAAATTACTTTAGCTAAAAGTAACGCTGCAAGTGTCTTCATACTGTTTCTTGATAAGAGAGGACCTAAAGTTAACAGAATAGTAAAGGTTGGTCTGTTTTATAGGTATTTGCTAATTTAATATATTTTTAAGGCATTATGAATTGATGATATAAAAACCAGAGCTGTCTCGAAGATTAAAAATTAAATGTTTTGAATTTGGCTAATTAAATAGTCCAAATACAAAAAAAAACGGTAAATACCGGCCTCTTGAAATGCCACAGGAACTTTTTTCCAAAATAATTCTTTTTAGTCTGATCGTTCTGCTAATTTGAATGGATTTTTTTACTGTCGACACTTTTTTCGTCCACTTCTAATATGTGGCTGTTATCAAGGTAAATCAGTTAAAATTTTGTAAAAAAAATACGCGTGTACATTTTTATCGACTACATTACATAATAATTGAAAATTATTAATTGAATTGAGAAAAGATTTCACATAAAGCCGTACAGCAAAATATGCATTCGAAAATAAACAGTGAAACGGTGTGACACGTTTTACTTACTATAGAAGATCTATATATTAATACGTAAAGAAAAACTCACAGTTTCACATAGACTTTTACCAAACATAAATATTTGTTGCCAAAACAATCCTATTCTGATTAAGCATTAATGTTTTTCTTCTTATACTTTCGATAATTCCAACAGTTTTCGATAACGGTAATTCTCCCTTAAAATTCTCCACACCGTATAACGCGGAATTCCTGTTTACATTAAACAAGCCAGAAAAATTTATGTTCTAATCATGTAAACGGATTCGTACATCCGCAAATGAACTTAAAAAGAAACAAGAAACAATCATGGATATAGTTATACCATGTAATGAATGTTTCAACATACAAACGTTAACAATTGCTTAGGCGGATGTTCTTTGATGTATTGACACCATCAGTCCGGGATTATTTTGTGGACAAAGTAACAAATGTGGAAGACATATCAGAAAGTGAAATAAAATAAAATCGAGATATTGCTAAAAATGAGTTAATCAAAAAGGAAGAAAGGGAAACGAGTAGATATGAAGAATTATTGAGAAAATGAAAAAAATAAGGGAGAAATAGTTAAGTACTTATATAAAAAGATAAAGTGAACTGTAAAGTTAAAGAGAAGATAGAAGTAGTAGGTAAATGAAGAAAAAAATAAGAAACGTAAAACTAATGTAGTAGAGGAAGTTATAAAAACAATATAAAATAGAGAAGTTGAATATTACAGCTTCTGGAATGACAAGTTGGAGGTTACTGTAAGTACAAGGTGTCTAATAAATATGCGGAGCTTGCAGGAGGTGATAGCGCACTCTAAAACAAGAAAATCAAGTAGATGTTAGGTCCAACAGTTCATCTAGAACCTTCGAGAGGAACGTATTTGAAAATATATATCGGAAATAGACAGTCCGACACTGCTAAACACGCATATAAATACGACAACGCAATGCCGCATTCAGTCAGCTGGCAATTAGCATATAAATCAATGGCACTAGGTCAGTGTATTACTATTTCACTATACGACAATAGGGATGATGACAGTAACCAAGAATCACTAAAATTATGATGTAAATTAATAATATAGAACTAAAGTATTCTAAAAAACAGTATTTGTTTTTTATTACAACTGCGCTTAAGTTAATTTTA
The DNA here is from genome assembly GCF_000699045.2 of Agrilus planipennis. Lineage (NCBI taxonomy): Eukaryota > Metazoa > Arthropoda > Insecta > Coleoptera > Buprestidae > Agrilus > Agrilus planipennis. The sequence continues at coordinate 852,229 of NW_020438925.1, forward strand.
GTAAAAATAAAAGTACAAAACCTGACTATCGGCCATATTAGATCAAACGCCAATAGGAGGCGCGTGACGTCACGCTTTCGTAAACATTCTAACGTTCTGTTTAACGGTCGAACTTGTTAGCTTGTTTTGCTCATTTAGATATTATTTGCTCTGTGGCGAAATAACTCTTATTGTTTTTTTGTATGTAGATAAATGTTTTTTCTAGTTTTTCTATTTCAAATATTTCATTTCAAATAATATTTCATTCCAAATATTATTTCACTTCAAATATTATTTCAATTCTTTTCAATTACTTATATTATAAATACTTTGGTTTCCTTTCAATCTAAACTCTATTGTTCTCTCAATCACTTTTACCCAGAATTCCAACTTCAGCTATACCTGCATGCGCTCCCATACTAATATGTATCTGGTTTTACTCTTAATTGCTTTCTCTTTAATTCTATACTGTCTAATTCTATGTATTCCTATAAACTAGTGTCTTCACCCTCTCTCTAACTACTTTTCCTTCTAGAACTTTCTATCAAATTTACGAACAACCCTGTCCTATAAATACTCCAAAAATTCTTATCTATACACAGTTTTCGTCTACCGCCTCTACTACCATTCGTAAGTGCTTCTGTATTCTATTGTTATTCGCTACATTGTTTTCATTTTTGTTGTTATCTTTGTTATTGTTACTGTTTTGTTATCTTGCTCTTTTTGTCACTTTGTTCTTATATGTCTGTTGCATTTTTCCTGTGCCTTTTTGTTACTTGTCTTTTCGTTGTTATTGTTATAAATTGTTATTTGTTATTAGTGTTTTCTTGGTACTTAAATAATTTAACACCAAAAGACACTAAGGCTCCATTTATCTGATTTTTAATAGTTAAAAATTAGTATTGTGTTATTATAAGAGTGCGAAAAAGAAAAGTTAGCTATGGAACAAGGATTTATCAAGGCTTGGTCTCGCCTTGCAACATTAAGCCACGCATTTCTCACTTTTTTTTTCATTGGTGTTAGCCTCTTCTCTTAAGGCCAGTGGCTAGTTTTTTATTGTCTCATTTCGGGACTTATCGATATGGGAAGTTATTCAGAAAGGAAGAGAGAATGATGGAAGCTAAGAAACAGATTACTGGAAATACCGAATTGCACAAAAATATTTTAATTTAACCAAGAAGACACTTTTGAGGACGTGTTTCACTCACATACATAGTGAGCATTTTCGACGCAAGCCTGTCTATTATTTATTATGTTATGCAATTCAGCAAACTGAACAATAATATTATAGTAGGCTGAAACCGTTTCATCACATAGTTGTAAAAGAACCGACGTAACTTACCTCATTCCTAACCTAATCTAATTCTCAAGAGTTGATTACGTTCCCTTTTTCCGCAGCCCAAAAACTATGTGGATAAATGGTTTACGCAACCCAAATATATATTACATGTACTTTTGTTAAGCATTCTGAAACTGCATAACATAACATAACAACTGAAATTTGAAGGAAATCAGAAAGGTATGGTTTCAGCGAGATATCCTATAGTTTATAAATGTTCATTCAACATGTTACAATTAAGAAAAATTGATAACGTGATGAAGAAGCAAGGGAACAAATATACGAATTCATGACGGGAAACCGACGGGGCTCAGATCACATACTGGCGGAAGTAACCTTTAAAAGGAATTCAAGAGAAAGCCATTGAAGATTGGATGCGTTCAGTGCAGAGAAATTCAGTTGCGCAGCAGCCAGTTTTTGCGAGTTGCAGTTAGGGCATCGACTACATATAACCTCTGGACGTTTACATTCGTAACTGGCGAGGCGACACTAAAAACCGCAAGACTCCGTACCTTTTGCGCAGGCGCGAAATTGTCTCCTGTCAAGAATGTCTATGAGAATCGTCTTGCTGCCCTTTTTCATATTTTTAAATCGTTCTAACCTCTAACTACATTTTTAACCGTCAATTCAGTTCATGGTTAATCGTGTATGCTGATTTATTTCATTCGCTTTTGGATTTCCTTCATCTGCAGAATTGTGCACATGCAACTGTGTTTAATCTATGCATTAAACAAAGACTCATAATCATTGTTTAAAAAGCGAATTTATTCTGCTTTCTTAAAACAATTACTTATTTTTGTGTTTAGTTTATAAGTGGTGCTGGTGTAAATAGTGTCGAACAATTTAATGTATTTCTTTATATTATAGACGTTTTTACGTTATATCTGTTATATTAATTAATAATTTTCAAAATCAGAAAAATATAAATAACAAAGAAGTACATCAAGACCGTGAAACGCAATTGAAGATAGCAATGGAAACGTATCGCAATGCAATGAATCAACTGGATGATGAAACCTTTCAAGTGGCACTCAAGGAATTTGGAAAGCATACAGAAGAAGTTCAAAAACAAAGTAGAAATTTAAGAAAACGTAAAATGGTTAAACAGGAGTATTCCCTATCTAAGAAAAGATAAAGTACGTATGTAATCTAATCCCAAACATGAGTTTTTTTAAACATTAAATGAGAAACCTTGACTAAAAGTTTTTTTATTTTTCTAGATGATAAAGTTAACGAAAGCAGAAAGGAGTACATTAGGATTCAAATATACAAAACCATTTTGTATGTACTCTTCAGAAAGATTTAATCTCATCGAAACAGTTGTACTTTGTATTTTAATAAAAACCTTTGAAAAAGTTTAAAGTGAGAATTGTTTCTTCGTTTTTTGTGATGTTTTAGCTTTGTTTCATAGAAACCTGTCCATAATTACAATAAATTTAATAATTAATTAAACATGTTTGTTATGTATTTATTTTGCATTATAAATTTGTTGAAATAATTTTTTATTTTATTTTCCATTCATATTAATAAAGAATGCGTTTACATTGTATATGAGTATCATTTTTCTGCCTACGTTATCAATTATTAGTAGATTACTGCCCAGTTTATTTCTACTCCTCAGATCAGAACGCTTGGGATCGTTTGTTTGAATTCGAATAAAAAGGCGGCAAGAGCAAAATCATAGACATGACTCAAAATTATTTCGCGCCTGCACAAGAGGTACAGAGTCTTGCGGTTTTTAGCGTCGCCTTAACTGGCGAACTCGAAGCGGCCTGCTTGCGGCATTCGGACTATCTGTGTTCGTACCGACAGCAGTAACTGAATCATGAGCGTCTACTTTTGATTGTGCTTTGGTGTTGGCCGAATAGTGCCTGAAGGATTACTTTAAGAGGCGAACCTGTCTTAACCTCTCGATACTGTCCCGTGAGATGCGGTCCTGTATTGGGGCGTGAAGGAGCCCATACAGCATGTTTAACTGTCTGGCTTCGTTGTGGTCTACAGTCATCTCGACGAATAGCGCCCTCTTTTGGCACACGAAGAGATCGGTTAGCGTGGCTTTTTCCAGTGCGCTTTGGAATAGTTTTAGGTACGCTGGTAATCAGGTTTCTTAGGACCGAATGCCCTTCATATTAGCTCCACTGTTAATATCACTAATATAATAAAATATGGGCGAATATAAGTGAGTCCGCGTGTGGCTCGGTTTAAGCTGCAAACTAAAACAACTAACAAAAGGTCTCTCACTTATCTAAAAAACTATCAACTAAGTCGAAACACAAACACTTCTTACTGATAAAAGTTCATATAACACTCCTGCAAATACACTACAGCCAGAGTTCCTAAGGGGCAAGCTCCAAAACAGGGGTCAAAATTAACCAAAATGCGAGTATTAAAGAGACGTTTGGGTCAGAGATATTTTCATATTAAAACAGCATTTTAGTAAATAATAAGAAATATTTTATTAAGAAAATAATTACAAACATAGTTGAATAAACTTTATTTATAAACTTTCTCTACGATATCAGTGGCTCCCCTGAATTTGGACGTCAATTTTGTCAAGTCTGGTTTATAGTTAGTCGTTTTAAGTCGAACACAAGCATCTGAATTTGCAATAGTTAACCTGCTCCTGTTTTTGCTTAAAATAAATTTCATTTGTGAAAATGTTTACTCACATTTATAAGTGCACCCGAATGTGGACAAAATGGCAAAGCCAATTTTTTTTAATGATGAATACCTCGTACTTTATTTTGGGAACTAAAGTGGGTCACTTGAAATTACCAAATGGGTCACTCGGTCACCCACGCGTCATAGGTTGAAGTCTGCAAGTGTCAAGATGGACGGGTTTGGGTGACCTGACACAGGCCCGGAGATTAGCCACGAACTTAACTGCAGCCCCAGGGAGTGAAGGTATAGTAGTTCTTTCAGAATTTGGGTGTTTCTGATAAACCAGGTGTAGTTGAGTGCGGAATAAAGTGCCTTCAAGAATTTGTAGGCGGTGGGAATCGGCACAGCCCAAAATGGGGATGGCGTAGGAGTAAATGCTTCAAATTATTTACGAATTAGTACTTTAATTAGTTAGTTTAAGATTTTGGAAAATATAACACACAGTCGTCAAGATTGACCAACCAACTTATTTTTTTATTACTACAAAACTACAAAGTATACATATACAATAACATCACAGATGGTGTTGCGATAGCATATGCGGTTTTCGATTAACTATTTCATCATCCTCTCTAAGCGCAAACCCATTCCTCATTTGTGAATCTTCATCTGTGAAGTGTCAGGATGTCAGCAACCATACTCTCAGTACCAACATATGTTATTTCTATCTCGTTCTTAGCAATTTTCTCTAGAAGAAAATGATACCTGATGTCGATATGTTTGCTGCGAGCGATTCTGTACCTGCAAATTTAATAGTACTCTGATTATCGCAATATAAAATGATGGGTGAACGTCCCATATTGCAGTGCTGTGCCTAGCTCAGTCGGCAGGGGTTCTTTACATAAAAATATTATGCTTGTGCAAATAAAACAAGTTGTTCTAAGCTCATAAACATATAATAATGTATAATATTAAAACTACAATCTACTGAACGCAATTACTATTAACTAAAAATCCAAAACACAAAACAAAAAAAAAATAATACCACTTACAGGTAAGAATGTTGAATAAAATACCCTAAAATGTCTGTCTTTATTATAACACCTTCCAGGACTGCGTTGAGATTCCAGACTTTTTCTAATCTTCGACCAGGCAATAATACGTCGGTAAATAAGCTTAGTATTCTTAAATTATCAATGGATAATTAATACTCTTTTTTTTTATTATTATTTGTCTTAATTAGACTTGGATCTCGATCCAACACAAAACTAGCCAGATCGGCTATTTCAACACAACGTGAACTATACGTTGTTTCACTGCTGCGGTCAACCGCCGTCTGTTTCACCTGGTTTCAACCCTCGCCATACATCCGTCTGGACCCCCTCCTTTGTGCGACTCGCTTTGATCTATCGAGGCACATCAGCAGTACAACTCAAACTCCAAATATCTAAGCCACATTGCTTCTTGTATTAGGGATGGGCGATGTTGAAAAAAATCATCGATGTATGACCATCCAATATTTATTACATTGATTGTTCGATGTTTTTCAGAACAATCGATGTTTTCATGAATGGCGGGATAATTTAAATTTTAAAAATTTTAATTCAGGTATTTAAAAAAAGGAATTGACTAATGAAAAAATGATTATCAATCCGTCCACCACGAAAGGCTCGTTCTGATCTATTTGAAACCACATTTTAAATCTTTGAGCATCTTTTTCCAATGATTCTCCACCTAATAAAATAAATAAATAAGTAATAAATAACAATAAAAAATCATGTGATATTTTTAACCTCAATTTAATGGTGATGATGGTATTATTAATGGATTCATGGTGAAATTTATCTTAATGACTATAAAAAAGCAATGAAAAAAAATAGTGATTAAATTGCTGGCTTACCTGAGTTACTAGACATTGTTTGTTTTTGTTTTATTTTTTTATTATTTTAAGAAAAAACACAAAATACAATTCACAAAGGCGTTTGCAAATGTCATTTGGTAACTTTAAAAAATTTTCCCCAGGGGTCACCACAATATCGACGTTCCGAATAAAAACATCGAACATCGATACATCGACGACAAAAAACATCGAAAAAAAGTACTCGATGTTTGAGAAAAAGTATCGATGTTTTGAAACATCGATGTAAATCGCCCATCCCTATCTTGTATAACGGTTGCAAGTGGCATATACTCCGCCTCCATTGTGGATAAGGCAACAGTGTTCTATCATTTTGAACAACATGAAATTAGTACCTTGTCTTTTAAGGCGGTACTGTAAAGGAGATAGACAGATTATCGTTGCAAGCGTCAAATTTAATCTTGAACATGGACTCTAATATAGCAGAAATTTATAATGCATTGGTAGCAAAATTTACAGGGGGCAAACGTATTAACTTTTCTTTGAGGGGATCACACCAAGCGCGTTGCGAACCAGCAGGTATTTCCTTCAATTGCAAAGGAGAATATACGAACGTGGTTCATTATGCGACCATAAAAAGAAGAAAGATGGCCTTGCGGGATAAGTACAAGTGTAGGCGAAATATATTCAAGAAAATAAAGAAGCGCAATACAAATTCTACACCGCCCGTTGATCCAGATTATAGTCCGGAAATTTCACAGACGGACTTGTGTCCTGCTGAGTACGCAGAAAAAATGAAACACTTCTTAAAGACACACATTCAAATATCTGTGAATCAAATTTCCAATATTGAAATAACGACAAGAAGGCAAAGTAGCAATTCCAATTGGATAACCGAACTCAGCAACCGAGTAACATTATCTAATTTCGACAAAATTTATCAATTACACTGCATCTACTTCATGTGCAAATACTATAAAAAGTTTATTATATTTAACATTTACTGGTAGTGTTGTCACTCATCATAAAACAACGAATATGAAACAGTTCATCATCATAAGGTCGTCAGTCCTAAGACTGGCTGGACACGTACCTCCACTTTTTCCTATCCTGAGCTAAATTTCGCATTTCTCTAAAACTAGAACAGCCAACACCCTTGTTTGCGAACAGTAATCTAATCTAGGTCTACCTCAACCGCTCCTAACTCCTGCTTCTGCCTATAATATGTTTCTGACTATACCTTTACGCCTGAGAAGGTGTCCTACCAACCTGTCTCGCCTATTTTTTATTGACTTCCATATAGTCCACTGTTCTCCTATTCTTTCCAATACCTCTTCATTTCTAACCTTTTCTACCCACGATATCCTCATCATCTGCCTATAACACCATATTTTGAACGCTTCTAACCTTTTCTTTTCCGCCGCGCCCACTGTCTATGTTTCGCACCCGTACAACGCCGTACTCTAAACATACGCCTTTAACAACCTTTTTCGAATTTCTAAATTAACCGTTCGCGAGCATAGAAGTGACTTCTTTTTATTAAAGGCGACACGACCCTGCGCTATCCTCTGCTTTATATCCCTACTTCTCCTTCCGTCCTGACTTATCCGACTTCCTAGATACCTAAAATCGGCTAATTCTTCTAATTTTTCGTCTCCTATCTTTATATTCGCTTTTTCCCTACTTTTTCTTCCCTTGCATACCAGTATTTTAGTTTTACTTTTATTTATTTTCATACAGTACTGATCTGTCAGGACCGCTTCCATTTTATTTAAAGCTATCTCCTTGCTAGATGCTAATACTGCTATATCATCTGCAAATCTAAGCATGCTAACCTTTTACCCTTGCACATCTATCCCTACAGGTGTATTGTCTTTAATGATATTGATCGCGTCTTCGATGTACGGGTTAAAAAGTAGCAGTGACAGTGTGCATCCCTTTCTGACTCCCTTTCTACATTTATTTCTCTACGTTGCAGTCCAGCTCTATAACTGCATGTTGCTCTTTATACAAACTAATTATCACTCTTCTATCTTTGTAACTCATGCCTACATTTTTAAGTATATCTTGTCCCATTTAACATTGTCAAAAGCTTTCTCTAAATCTACAAATCCTATGTGCACACTTTTTCCGTTTTCTATCGTTTTCTCAATTGTTACCCGTAAAGCTAGAATGGCCTCCTCTTCTAAACCCAAATTGATCTTCCCCTAATAGTTCTTCCGTCCTTTTTTCCATCCTCCTTTGTACAATTCTAGTTAAGATATTTGACGCATGGGAAGTTAAGCTAATTGTTCGAAATGTCTCGCACCTATCTGCTCCCCTCTTTTTAGGTAATGTTACTACTACATCCCGTTTATAAACCTCTGGGACATTCCCCGTCTGGTAAATGTGACTTACTAGCCTAAACATACAATCTCTAACCTCTTGTCCTGCATGTTTTAGAATTTCCCCCTGTATCCCATCTACACCTGGCACCTCATTATTCTTTAAATTTTTTAATGCTACATCGAACTCTTCTCTCATTATGGGATAACCAAGCTCACCTATTTCCACACTATCTTCCTTCCTAATTATTTCCCACTTTATAGCTTTATATCTTTTTTGCCTTTCTTCGTCTGTCATGTTTTTGTATTTCCGCCTTTCGTCTATTCATCCTACAATCTCATTTGTTATCCAGGGTTTCCTACTTTCGTTTGGTTTAAGACATAGTATATCTGCAGCTGCTGACTTTAGTCACGTTTTAATGCAATTACATTCTATCTCTATGTCCCCGTCATTCGTTTCTCCAGCCGCCTTTAGTATTTCGATGTCCTTTTACCTAGCCTATGACGCGCTTCGTTATATTTTAGCTTTTCTAAGTCGAGACGTCTCCTAACTTCCCTTTTTTTCAGGTATTTTTAAATTTAAGATTGGTCTTCATAACTATTAAGTTATGATCGCTATCTCTATCTGCTCCTGGATAACTCCTACAGTCCTTCACTTGATTTTTAAATACCTAATACCTACTATATCTAATTCTAATCTATCCGTCTCTACTTTTAAATTGTCTAATTTTCCCATTTGCTTCATAGTCCTGACATTCCACGCTCCGACTCGTGAAACATAGCACCTGTCCCTATTGCACTTATTGATGACATCCCTCGGGGTAGTCCCCTCCCGGACATCCGAATGGGAGGCTAGTTTACGTTAGACGTTAGACGTTAGCGTCGAATTAGTTGTTCTCGTTTGCATACGCTCGTACTTAAATAAAGGGGATTAAATTCGTTGTAAGAAAATTTTCGATTAAAATATCATCAAATCTAGGTAATAGAAATATTAGGTTATTTAAATTCACGGACATGGGATGCTGTTCTGACCAAGGGTTGCATTTTAAAATCAGTTTAGACTTAAGACGTGCATTGAAAAGCCCCCTTAAGATTTCAGTAGCTAGAAGTTGATGGTGTATCGTAAGTCGACAATCCTTTTCGTCCATGTTATACACATTCTGTGGTTTATCATTTATATCTAAAGTATTTTTATTATATCATAAATTTTTGTAAAATAGCCTAGACTATTTTTCAGTTTAATTTCTGAGCACGGGCTGTATTCACAGACTGTGCTTTTCATAAAAAAAAGTCCGGATTTCTTCTAAGAAACAGGTAAAGCCAATATCTTCCTGCCAATTGTTTGTCTTGATTAATGTTATTTGGTATATTGTTAGTTTGGCAGTATTTAAACTTTTAATGTCGAATAAGTTCAACAAGAACAGAGCCGCAATCCCACCTGACAGTAACGTTCAATTCCTTCAGGCCGTTATAGGATCAATTAAGTTCCTCTTCAGCCAATTGATGATCAGAATTTTATGTGGTTGTGTTAAAAATGCATTTGTGTGTGTGTGTGTGTGTGTGTATTTGTATTGCATTAACTGTGGCAACCTGTGTGTGCATTAAGCTGAACTGTGGCGTACGCTTTAGTTGTGGCAACGCACATTCGGATGCCACAGCAAAAGTTGCCATAAATCGCATATAAGTCTGTTTCGTGTGTGCCGCTTTGAATATACCACGCCTACGAGGATAGTGCGCAGATTGTCTGCTACAAACAACCTCTACTGTTTAACACATGGCGGGTACATGATGTGTGTGTACTACGCCACAATTGGGGCTCAAGTTTGCATACCCTGAACCAAATTGTGGCAACATTTACGTCATAATGGAGTGGCGCACTCTAGTGTACACACACTTGGAACTATTTCATTGATAAATGACTAAATCAGAAGTTTATTAAATCTAGAACGTATCTAGTCAANAGTCGGCTACCCTCTTAGCCACTCACTACTACCAGTCGGCTACCCTCTTAGCCACTCACTACTACCAGTCGGCTACCCTCTTAGCCACTCACTACTACCAGTCGGCTACCCTCTTAGCCACTCACTACTACCAGTCGGCTACCCTCTTAGCCACTCACTACTACCAGTCGGCTACCCTCTTAGCCACTCACTACTACCAGTCGGCTACCCTCTTAGCCACTCACTACTACCAGTCGGCTACCCTCTTAGCCACTCACTACTACCAGTCGGCTACCCTCTTAGCCACTCACTACTACCAGTCGGCTACCCTCTTAGCCACTCACTACTACCAGTCGGCTACCCTCTTAGCCACTCACTACTACCAGTCGGCTACCCTCTTAGCCACTCACTACTACCAGTCGGCTACCCTCTTAGCCACTCACTACTACCAGTCGGCTACCCTCTTAGCCACTCACTACTACCAGTCGGCTACCCTCTTAGCCACTCACTACTACCAGTCGGCTACCCTCTTAGCCACTCACTACTACCAGTCGGCTACCCTCTTAGCCACTCACTACTACCAGTCGGCTACCCTCTTAGCCACTCACTACTACCAGTCGGCTACCCTCTTAGCCACTCACTACTACCAGTCGGCTACCCTCTTAGCCACTCACTACTACCAGTCGGCTACCCTCTTAGCCACTCACTACTACCAGTCGGCTACCCTCTTAGCCACTCACTACTACCAGTCGGCTACCCTCTTAGCCACTCACTACTACCAGTCGGCTACCCTCTTAGCCACTCACTACTACCAGTCGGCTACCCTCTTAGCCACTCACTACTACCAGTCGGCTACCCTCTTAGCCACTCACTACTACCAGTCGGCTACCCTCTTAGCCACTCACTACTACCAGTCGGCTACCCTCTTAGCCACTCACTACTACCAGTCGGCTACCCTCTTAGCCACTCACTACTACCAGTCGGCTACCCTCTTAGCCACTCACTACTACCAGTCGGCTACCCTCTTAGCCACTCACTACTACCAGTCGGCTACCCTCTTAGCCACTCACTACTACCAGTCGGCTACCCTCTTAGCCACTCACTACTACCAGTCGGCTACCCTCTTAGCCACTCACTACTACCAGTCGGCTACCCTCTTAGCCACTCACTACTACCAGTCGGCTACCCTCTTAGCCACTCACTACTACCAGTCGGCTACCCTCTTAGCCACTCACTACTACCAGTCGGCTACCCTCTTAGCCACTCACTACTACCAGTCGGCTACCCTCTTAGCCACTCACTACTACCAGTCGGCTACCCTCTTAGCCACTCACTACTACCAGTCGGCTACCCTCTTAGCCACTCACTACTACCAGTCGGCTACCCTCTTAGCCACTCACTACTACCAGTCGGCTACCCTCTTAGCCACTCACTACTACCAGTCGGCTACCCTCTTAGCCACTCACTACTACCAGTCGGCTACCCTCTTAGCCACTCACTACTACCAGTCGGCTACCCTCTTAGCCACTCACTACTACCAGTCGGCTACCCTCTTAGCCACTCACTACTACCAGTCGGCTACCCTCTTAGCCACTCACTACTACCAGTCGGCTACCCTCTTAGCCACTCACTACTACCAGTCGGCTACCCTCTTAGCCACTCACTACTACCAGTCGGCTACCCTCTTAGCCACTCACTACTACCAGTCGGCTACCCTCTTAGCCACTCACTACTACCAGTCGGCTACCCTCTTAGCCACTCACTACTACCAGTCGGCTACCCTCTTAGCCACTCACTACTACCAGTCGGCTACCCTCTTAGCCACTCACTACTACCAGTCGGCTACCCTCTTAGCCACTCACTACTACCAGTCGGCTACCCTCTTAGCCACTCACTACTACCAGTCGGCTACCCTCTTAGCCACTCACTACTACCAGTCGGCTACCCTCTTAGCCACTCACTACTACCAGTCGGCTACCCTCTTAGCCACTCACTACTACCAGTCGGCTACCCTCTTAGCCACTCACTACTACCAGTCGGCTACCCTCTTAGCCACTCACTACTACCAGTCGGCTACCCTCTTAGCCACTCACTACTACCAGTCGGCTACCCTCTTAGCCACTCACTACTACCAGTCGGCTACCCTCTTAGCCACTCACTACTACCAGTCGGCTACCCTCTTAGCCACTCACTACTACCAGTCGGCTACCCTCTTAGCCACTCACTACTACCAGTCGGCTACCCTCTTAGCCACTCACTACTACCAGTCGGCTACCCTCTTAGCCACTCACTACTACCAGTCGGCTACCCTCTTAGCCACTCACTACTACCAGTCGGCTACCCTCTTAGCCACTCACTACTACCAGTCGGCTACCCTCTTAGCCACTCACTACTACCAGTCGGCTACCCTCTTAGCCACTCACTACTACCAGTCGGCTACCCTCTTAGCCACTCACTACTACCAGTCGGCTACCCTCTTAGCCACTCACTACTACCAGTCGGCTACCCTCTTAGCCACTCACTACTACCAGTCGGCTACCCTCTTAGCCACTCACTACTACCAGTCGGCTACCCTCTTAGCCACTCACTACTACCAGTCGGCTACCCTCTTAGCCACTCACTACTACCAGTCGGCTACCCTCTTAGCCACTCACTACTACCAGTCGGCTACCCTCTTAGCCACTCACTACTACCAGTCGGCTACCCTCTTAGCCACTCACTACTACCAGTCGGCTACCCTCTTAGCCACTCACTACTACCAGTCGGCTACCCTCTTAGCCACTCACTACTACCAGTCGGCTACCCTCTTAGCCACTCACTACTACCAGTCGGCTACCCTCTTAGCCACTCACTACTACCAGTCGGCTACCCTCTTAGCCACTCACTACTACCAGTCGGCTACCCTCTTAGCCACTCACTACTACCAGTCGGCTACCCTCTTAGCCACTCACTACTACCAGTCGGCTACCCTCTTAGCCACTCACTACTACCAGTCGGCTACCCTCTTAGCCACTCACTACTACCAGTCGGCTACCCTCTTAGCCACTCACTACTACCAGTCGGCTACCCTCTTAGCCACTCACTACTACCAGTCGGCTACCCTCTTAGCCACTCACTACTACCAGTCGGCTACCCTCTTAGCCACTCACTACTACCAGTCGGCTACCCTCTTAGCCACTCACTACTACCAGTCGGCTACCCTCTTAGCCACTCACTACTACCAGTCGGCTACCCTCTTAGCCACTCACTACTACCAGTCGGCTACCCTCTTAGCCACTCACTACTACCAGTCGGCTACCCTCTTAGCCACTCACTACTACCAGTCGGCTACCCTCTTAGCCACTCACTACTACCAGTCGGCTACCCTCTTAGCCACTCACTACTACCAGTCGGCTACCCTCTTAGCCACTCACTACTACCAGTCGGCTACCCTCTTAGCCACTCACTACTACCAGTCGGCTACCCTCTTAGCCACTCACTACTACCAGTCGGCTACCCTCTTAGCCACTCACTACTACCAGTCGGCTACCCTCTTAGCCACTCACTACTACCAGTCGGCTACCCTCTTAGCCACTCACTACTACCAGTCGGCTACCCTCTTAGCCACTCACTACTACCAGTCGGCTACCCTCTTAGCCACTCACTACTACCAGTCGGCTACCCTCTTAGCCACTCACTACTACCAGTCGGCTACCCTCTTAGCCACTCACTACTACCAGTCGGCTACCCTCTTAGCCACTCACTACTACCAGTCGGCTACCCTCTTAGCCACTCACTACTACCAGTCGGCTACCCTCTTAGCCACTCACTACTACCAGTCGGCTACCCTCTTAGCCACTCACTACTACCAGTCGGCTACCCTCTTAGCCACTCACTACTACCAGTCGGCTACCCTCTTAGCCACTCACTACTACCAGTCGGCTACCCTCTTAGCCACTCACTACTACCAGTCGGCTACCCTCTTAGCCACTCACTACTACCAGTCGGCTACCCTCTTAGCCACTCACTACTACCAGTCGGCTACCCTCTTAGCCACTCACTACTACCAGTCGGCTACCCTCTTAGCCACTCACTACTACCAGTCGGCTACCCTCTTAGCCACTCACTACTACCAGTCGGCTACCCTCTTAGCCACTCACTACTACCAGTCGGCTACCCTCTTAGCCACTCACTACTACCAGTCGGCTACCCTCTTAGCCACTCACTACTACCAGTCGGCTACCCTCTTAGCCACTCACTACTACCAGTCGGCTACCCTCTTAGCCACTCACTACTACCAGTCGGCTACCCTCTTAGCCACTCACTACTACCAGTCGGCTACCCTCTTAGCCACTCACTACTACCAGTCGGCTACCCTCTTAGCCACTCACTACTACCAGTCGGCTACCCTCTTAGCCACTCACTACTACCAGTCGGCTACCCTCTTAGCCACTCACTACTACCAGTCGGCTACCCTCTTAGCCACTCACTACTACCAGTCGGCTACCCTCTTAGCCACTCACTACTACCAGTCGGCTACCCTCTTAGCCACTCACTACTACCAGTCGGCTACCCTCTTAGCCACTCACTACTACCAGTCGGCTACCCTCTTAGCCACTCACTACTACCAGTCGGCTACCCTCTTAGCCACTCACTACTACCAGTCGGCTACCCTCTTAGCCACTCACTACTACCAGTCGGCTACCCTCTTAGCCACTCACTACTACCAGTCGGCTACCCTCTTAGCCACTCACTACTACCAGTCGGCTACCCTCTTAGCCACTCACTACTACCAGTCGGCTACCCTCTTAGCCACTCACTACTACCAGTCGGCTACCCTCTTAGCCACTCACTACTACCAGTCGGCTACCCTCTTAGCCACTCACTACTACCAGTCGGCTACCCTCTTAGCCACTCACTACTACCAGTCGGCTACCCTCTTAGCCACTCACTACTACCAGTCGGCTACCCTCTTAGCCACTCACTACTACCAGTCGGCTACCCTCTTAGCCACTCACTACTACCAGTCGGCTACCCTCTTAGCCACTCACTACTACCAGTCGGCTACCCTCTTAGCCACTCACTACTACCAGTCGGCTACCCTCTTAGCCACTCACTACTACCAGTCGGCTACCCTCTTAGCCACTCACTACTACCAGTCGGCTACCCTCTTAGCCACTCACTACTACCAGTCGGCTACCCTCTTAGCCACTCACTACTACCAGTCGGCTACCCTCTTAGCCACTCACTACTACCAGTCGGCTACCCTCTTAGCCACTCACTACTACCAGTCGGCTACGCCTTAGCTACCGGTACCCATAGTCGGCTACTCTCTTAGCCACGAGAGCTGCTACGACAACCTTCGGCTACCTTTTTAGCCAGGGCCACGACGCATCATTCGACCAGCTATCCCCGGTGTAGACAGGTACATCTACACTTATTCCCAGGACATCTTGTACGAATGCCACGCCATCGACGAGGAGCATCGACCCGCCGCTGGAGACAACGGAGAGACCGTCACCAAGGACGTATCCAGGGACCGCCCCACGCATTGTCGCCCCAACAACTGACCCAGGTTTTCCAGGAGCTCCGGGATACTTACGTCCCGCGTCCCGAGCCCCGTCAGCCATCCAAGGTGCCTGAGGATCCCCGGAAGCCGCCGTCCCCGCGACTACCTCCGTTGCCTGCGGTCTCGCCGCTGCCCGCTCCGCTGTCGCCGCTCCAAGCCACGCCAAAGCGTACGCAACCACCGTCAGGACAGCGCTACACTCCGGTGCCGCAACTTGTGTCCCCGCTCCCGGCAACGCCTCGCCGGCGCGTCTACCGGCTCCGCCGGATCGACTTTGTTTCGGCTCGCGAGTGATTGTGCTGTGAGTGCCCCGGACGACTATTAGTTAGGTTAGGTGTATATATCTAGGTTAGGTTAAGATTAGGTTAGGCAACTTGTAACATAGCTCATATATATATATTTTTATCGGTTAGTTTACTTAGGCTATTTCCATTCGTGTATTGTCTGTACATATCTAGTATTTAGTTTACTTAAGTCCTTGTAAATAAACTTCTTTAACCGCTCTTGCATTAGTTCGTTCCTCAAGGTGCCCATCGACGAAAGCGCGACAAGGTCCGTCCGCTCCCCAGACTAGCCGGCCGTTACTACGCGGCACACCGCACGTGTGTCCGGTAACACACTGTCGGAAATGACCTTGGTCGCGTTAGGGGCTGGTATTGGATCGGATTGGTTGGCGTCGTTATGCGGAGCTACGGGTGAAGACTCCATGTCTTCGGTCATGGTCGTAGGGGCTGCAGCGGTGGAGTGTAAACGAATGAATTCGTTTACTGTGGCGAGTTTGGCCTGATGGTCTCTAGGCAGGGCAATGGCGTCTGCAAGGGAAAATCCCTCCAAGAGTGCGGAGCTTTAGGGGGTAGCCATGTTGGAAATGGCTAGCTAATTGGATGGTATGTGACTTCACACAATCAGAAAAATAGGTGTAAAATAGAGAAAAATAAATTGGCTTAAAAAAGGTTCGTTGTGTTAGTAAGTAGGGTACGTTGTAGTTCAAAGGGACATTGCGTACTCCGTCCCAGAGAACTGTAGGTTAATTGAAATATAATAAAGTAAAGCTCTTACCTATTACAGCGGGGCTGAATATAATGGTGGCTTTGAGTAATTGATTGTCCAGTAACGGACAGTTTTGTTGAACGCCTGGTTCGCTGGAAAGCTCTGGTCGTTTCGGTGATGTCAATCGGTGCGGTGCAGGTGATGTTCGTACAACGAAGGTCGAGCGCAGAGTGCTTCTGGTTGCGCTGGGACCAGTATTTATACCGACCTGAGGTAATCAAAAGGGGTGGAATGTAGAGGGGTTGAAGGTGGGGTGATGAAGTGGGTTAAAATTGGTTAAAGAATGAACGAATGCGGGATAACCGGTACTTAGGAAAAAAAAAAATAAAAAAGAATGATGCTGGGAACAAACGTGGCATACTCGAAAACCGAGGATTTAAAAAATAGAGCAAGTCGGGAAATAAGTAAAGAAATAAATAGAAAATAAAATTAAAAAAATAGATATCTAGACAAAAACCAGTGAATGAGAAAAGAAAAATATTAACGATAAAAGAATTGAATAAAGTTTAGTTTTCGAAATATGGCTCATGTAGGGGTTGATGTTGGTTACGGTGAAACTTGTCGGACGGGTTGATAAGGGAAGCAGGTAGGTAAACATACCGGTCGGCCGCGTTCGACGAGCCTGGGTATCATGGAACAAATTTTGCACGTACTTTCCTACCAGGTACAACAAACTTCTGTACATCACGTGGTTCGGAAATTACTTCAAACTTTCAAATCGTCAGCATACAGCAAGTAGTCAGACAATAAACCCGAACCAATATTGTTAATGAAAATGTTGAAAAGGACGGGGTCCAGATGTGAACCCTGGGGTACACCCGATTCAACCGGGTAATCCTGCAACACATGACCATTAACGCGAACCTGTAGCCGCCTCTCCAAGAGATACGACCGAAGCCAATCCAGAGCTTTCCCCTGACACCATAACGCACCAATTTGTCAATCAATATTCCGTGATAAACAGTATCAAAAGCTTTACTGAAGTCGGTGTAAATGGAATGTACTTCTTTACCAACAGTAAAAGGTTTGTAGCGGTAGACTTTCCACCAGTAAATTCATGCTGTCATGTTGTGATGACATTCCTGAAAGCATATGTAACTTGATGCAAAGTAGGCTTTTCTGGCAGTTTCGGTAGAGTGGACTGAAAGCTAATCGTACGGTAATTGGTTATATCCGATATCGTACCCGACTTATGTATAGAGCTTATAGAAGCGATTTTGCACAAGGTCGGAAATACACCAGCACGAAGCGATTCCCCAAAAATGTAAGTTACAGGTTCGCAACGGCCAATGGCACAGTTCAGCAAAGACCATCATAACTGATGCTCATCGTGGTTAAGTTAACATGAATGTAATTGTTCACGTTAACACTAGGCAGGCTACGATCTTTATCCCAGTGATCTTCACTATTTGTATACACACTCTTGAAGAAATACGCGAAAGGGCATCGGCGCCATTTGACACCATATCGTCCCAGTGTATGCATTCCGGAACGAAACGATTGTTCCTCGCCTTATTCTTTCGAAATGACTAGAAAGCATTGGTATTCCTATTCATGGAATTCTCTATCGTAAGCACAAAGTTAGTATAACACTCTATACTAACTTTCTTACAATCAGACCTGAGTGAGCTTAATGTTCTGTATGCATAGGAAGTTCCGTGCTTTTTAAAACAGGAATGCGCGTCTTTCTTAAGATGCATCTTATCAATCAGCTGCCTAGTGAACCATAGCGGATAATGAGTATGACGTTTAAGACGAGGGGTACAAAATGTTCTATGGCATCATCAATTATTCTGAAGAGATCGATTTTCTCATCAAAAAATTCATACTTGTATAACTCAATCCAGTTTACTTCTAGCAAAAAACTATTAAGCCCAGCGTAGTGCGCTTTACAAAATTGGTACATTGATGTACTAGGGGGTTTCAATTGAATATCTTGATCCAACGATAGTAGAATGGCGGGATGATGCCTGTCCTTAATCAGTGCGGGTGTGTTCTGTTCCTAAAAGCATAAATCTAATACACGGTTACTCTCATTGTACACAGCCAAGAAGAGAGTGTTCCACATAAATAAGATTCGTACAGTCCTTCTGAGGTGCAGCACTTGCCAAATTGTAATCTCCTAACATTATCAACTCACATCCTGGATACGTAACGTTACATACTGTAGCCATGTGCTTGTAGTAAGAGTCTGTTGGTGAGCCTAGTGGCATGTAAACATAACCTATGATTATATTATTCCCTGGTGCCTTAATTAATACGAATATCTTTTCGATACAGTTATTGTCGTCAGTAGCAATCCGCTCAGCAATCAAATGGCGTTTCACGGCTATAAATACACCCCCACCACGCTCCTTACCTCTGGGGCACGAACTTCTGTCTTTTCTAAAAATAAGGAAAGAACTATCCACCATCTGTGACGACTGAAATCAGTAACACTGACAATATCACACTGAGAGCTAGCGACAGAAGTACAGAACTCTGACAGCTTCGTTCTGAGAACTCTTACATTTTGATAGTAAATGACTAAATTAGTTGACACCTTGCGTGCCGGGCTTTTACTTCCCCGATAGACGAAACGTATTAATTTTCACTATTTTTGGCACACCATTCACATATTTAATCGTATTGTCAATTTCACCATTACTCACCATCCTCCCAACTTCGCTACGCAGGAAAAGAAGGTATTTACGCTGTGAAAGTGTCTGACTGGCCTTAAACTTAATGTCACATCCAGTGTCAATTTTTAAAATTCCCTTGGTAATATCCAAAGACGAGGTAGCAATGGTCTGTTTTACCCCTTTCTTGTTTGCCAAGCCGACGCATAGTAATAATATTACCACGTGCCGATAAATCTGGGAGGAAGATCGAGGTTATATTACCACGATCCTCACTAAGACGTTCACCATCAGTAGCCTTAGTTGACTCGGGTACATTCAGTACTATGACCTGCGTTTTACATTTCTTACGCTAATTTAACTCAGTGAAAATATTTTCTACGCCGTTAGTGATTAAATCCGTGGAATTCACCATATTCTTAAGCTGGAACACATGCTTATCCAGCTGGGAATACTTATCTATAGTCTTCTTATTAGCTATAGAAATAGTACTCAGCTCAGCACGTATCTCACTGAGACTGTTCTCCACACTACATTTGAAAGGTTCAAGATATTTCAAAAACAGTTGCTCGATCTTAAGTAGACCAAAACTAACCTCAACAATGCAACTTGTACATTCCCATTTCAAACCGTGCTTTTGAATGTCTGCGGTCACTTTTTTAAAATCGTCAACGTTCCGGAGATCAGTACATTAAGCGTGATACTATTTACCAAATACTTCTCACTTTCTCTTTTATTGCTACAGAGCAACATCCACATAACTGTCGAACTGTTGAATGTGCAGGCAATGTTGAATGTGACTTTAAATAACGATAGGCTTTAGGGCTAAAACTACGTAACGATATTGCTGACGCGATATCTTCTCGCGACCATTTTATTGTTTTCTCCTCGGAATGGAGTTTTTTTTCGGTTGACCAGGTGTAAAAATTTTTCCAAACATATGCTTTCTAAGTGATTGACATTACATTCACTGTTCTTCAGCCATTTTAGCAATGTTCAATTTTCTTTCCCAGACATTAGTAACTTTACATTCAACTGCACTCTTATGATAACAAATGTTACATGTTTAATACATCTATTAGAATGTAGGGAGGAGGCACTTGTAAAGAATAATAACACTTGAATTACCCTAAACAACAAGATTGCATTTATTAGTAACGATTACTTACTCCTACAATATAACCAGCAACCATGCGCTGCCGCTCCGACTCTCTATAGAAGTTGTACCCTCTCTCTCTCTCTCATACCTCGCTTCGCGACATGCGCACTACACCAGACGCTCACACACATACTCATTAGTTACCGCGTTACAACTACATAGGTGGGCACAACACTCCCCCGCGTAAATAGGTTCGCTTAATCTATGGCAACACTATTAAAATCTTCAACTGGATCCTCAACCTCTTCCAGGCTGACATCCACAATATAATCGTCCAGTTTCTCGGGCCTTCTCCGGAGTGGGTTTTTGCGCTGCAATGCAGGTGGTGCGGCCAGCTGTACCAGATCAGCTATGTTGTCTTGCGCTTCGGCTGCTTCTGCTGCTCTGTTGGCTGCTACGTTATTAGGCTGCTCTTCATGCGCCTGAGGTGCGTTCTCATCCGTACGCAATACTTGTATGCGCTCCTCTGGAGGAATGTAATAATCGAATTTGTGTGTCTCCGCTAATCTTGGTCACAATAGGTGCGCACTCTATAGTATAGTTTTCCAGTCCTTTCTGCAACTGTTTCGAATTTCCATTGACTTTTCCCAACGTACTCACGAGCTATCACTCTCTCTCCCTCTTTAAAAGTTCTGCTATCCTTGTCGATATTCCAATCCTTCCTTTCAGGTACACGTGTTTGTTTTAGCAGATCCAATCTTCCCCTTATCATTCGATTGAAAACCATTTCCGCTGTGGAGAGGCCTGTTTGAGCGTGCGGCATATTCCTATACTGCGTCAGGATCTCTTGCAATTCATATTGGATGTTAGATTTCGCTGGGATTTTTGCTAGGGCTTTTTTGATTGTCTGGACGAACCTCTTTACCTGGCCATTGGTAGCTGATAGGGTGCCGACAATCGATGGTAAACACCATGTTCGGACAGAATTCTTTCAAAGCTAGTTGAAACGAAGGTTCGAGGACTAATATACGGGGTAATCCATAAACCGAAGAGTTTTTTTACATACTAAAATCGTGGTCTTCGCAAGCATTTTCTTCACTATGTGAACTTCTAGCCACTTTGAGTATGCATCAATTAGCAAAAAGAAAGTACGGATCTGCATGGTCAATATGAACTCTCTCAAAAGGGGCCAATGCTGGTTTTCCATATGTGAGGTTCAACTTTACTTGGATTTGGTAATTGTGATTGACAATTACTGCAACTAGAAACTAGATTTTCAATATCCTTGTTAATCCCGCACCACCAGCAGTAACTACTAGCTAGTCCCTTCATCTTAGCTGCTCCAAAGTGCCCAGAATGTAACTCACTCGGTATTCTTTTACACAACCTATAAACCTATATCAATACCTCAGGTATCTTTCTTATCTACTTTACTGTCTAACTTTAACATTTTATACGGCTTTTTCAACTCACTATCTTTCTTAGTTTCTTCTAAAATTTCAGTCGCACTCACAGGTAAGTTACTCAAAACATCACAATAAAATATATCTGTAACATTAACATTTGCCTTAGGTTCTCCCATAGGGAGTCTTGATAAGCAATCAGTATTGTCATTGTGTTCTGACATGCGAAATTCTATGGTGTATCTAAATGCTCTAAGAAAAATTGCTTAATGCTGCATTTGCAATGCACTATACACTGATAATTGTTTATTTCAATCAAAAATATGCGTTACAAATTGAAGACGCGTAGAGGTCTCCAATAAAGATTTCTAATTCAGCCATACCGAAGTTTAGTCCCTATAACGAGGTTTGATAGTAGATAAATTATTATTTGTCAATGTCGCATTGTTAATAGGAAATTAATTTTTGCTTCACCGAATAATACGCACTTTGTGATATTCCGCGAAGCTCCTCTGTCTTTCGGTAAAGCTATTAACCAGAACAAAGCCATTTTAACTAGAAATAATGGTTAAATCTTATTATAATAACATATACATGGTGCAATAATCAATTTCCACGGAATAATGGAAGCTAATGGATGATGTGCGAGTACATAATCAACTTCATTATAAAGTTGGTTATGTTCACAAAGGCTACCTTGTTGATGTTAATAGTGTGCGGTGGCGGTAGTAGAGCGATAACAATACAGAAAGGGTTCGATATACCTTCCATTTAAACAAAAAAGTCTCATTATGGTGTAGTTTGTAGTCAAAGAAGTTGTTTAGTAATAAATTTCAATTTTGAGTCATAAAAAGTTACCCTTATTTATAAGCGAGACTTCATGACCTAATCGTTCCATTCATAGACTTGAAAATTCCTTTCTAGCGTTTTTTCTGTCCAGTTATCAGAGTATCTGCATATCGAAATTCAGCGACTCCTTTTAGACTTTTTTATATTAATAATAGCACTAAAGCTACCTACAACCATCCTTAGATACTGTCATCAACAGGTGAATTTAGACTGCCTTATTAGCTTCTCATGATTCATCAATCGGTCGTTGAATTCGATTTACAGTGATTAATATTGATTCCGCTATTTATCTGGTCACTTGTTTACGTGTTTCTTCGCTGACTTCGAATTCATTCTTCTCTCTTCGATACTTTATCAATGATACATGATGTTGAAGCAAGATAGTCGTTGTTTAACTTATCCTAACTTCTGCTGTACGCCAACTTAATAATGCACAGCTAGTTGGTGATTTCTCCTTTAATAAATTTTACACTTTTTTTATTACAAATTTTATTATTAAAGGATCGAGACTATTCACAATTAAAAATATGTACAACTATTGTAACTTAAATAACTAAATCCGTTTTATTGAGATCCGTGCTTACTGATGTATTTTGATGAACTCTCGTTAGAAAATTTCAGACATGTATTTAAATAATCGAGAAAGAGAAGAACAATTTAAGATAGATAGCGATAGAATTAGAAACTAGTATGCGAAACTTTACAGCAAATAACTACATTTCAGATAAATGTGATAAGTACAATGAAAAAGGTTATGAGTGGAAAATACGACCCTAATATGATTTAACGATGACAGTCAGGTAAACATTGAATAGGTTGCTATTGTATTGTAAATTCCAAGAGAAGATTCAAATTGTAATATGCACTATAATGTAAATTAAGATGCAAAGAATATACAGTTAAACCCAAAAGTAATCGAATAAGATTAAAAATTATCAGACCATCTATCTACTTAAATCTGTAATTAAATAAAAACCATAATCATAACAAAAAACAAACGTTTCGGCAAATAGCGACGGAACACATGACTTGTTAAGGTTTCTCGCAGCCGATGCAGATTCCCACAAAATACGATTAATTTTTCAATAACG